>NC_082608.1:9167534-9467534 GCF_030936135.1 Gavia stellata | reverse complement strand
TAGAGAAACAACAGCCAAGTGCCTCTAAATTAGATGTTTTAGTGTAAATGCAGAGTCAGAGCAACATAATCACTAATTAACGCTCAGAAATTATTAAAAAAAAAATCAAATTAGCTAGAGAGAAAAGACTCTCTCCTTCCCTGGTACAGTTTGCCCCCTCTCAGGAAAGGCTGGCAAAACCACCAACGCGGGACCAAAAGAGATACTTGGTTTCTGCTTTGTGCCACTGAGTTTCTAAGAACCATCTCTTTGTGTTAACAATCAGCTGAACGGACTGAGAAGAGAGGCAGGAAAGCAAAGGAAAAACTCAATTAATGCTAGTTGATTATATGACTGAATAGTTCGGGTATTAATGAAATATAGCCCAATATCTCACCTATTCAATAAAATCCTTTATATGCCTATCACACACAAAAAAGGAAATAAAATAAACTATGTATATTTTATTTCATTTCATGGTGCAAGTTACCTAATGCAGCTTCTACCAACGCTACACATGACTATGCAGCACACAAAGCTCAGATCCTGACTATGGTTCTTCACGGAGGGTTTTCTGTTTTCTGGCTCTCAAACTAACTTGAAATAAATTGGCAACACATTAAAACACTGCAGTGTGTAGCCCTTTCAGAACAAGGTTATTTGAAAACAAATACAGTAGGTAAGTCCTTCTTTCAAAACTGCTCAATCCAACCACAGGCAGCTTTGAATCTCTACAGCAACAGACACCAGGTACCATCAACAACCCCACAGGCCGCCACCAGGCACTGGGAAATGCAGTGCCTCCCACCCCAGCCCTACCTGCCTGTCCCACAGGCAGCAAAACAGGCAAGTGCTCACCACATGACAAAGATACATTGAGAAATCTAAGAAGGAAGGAGCAGTAACAGCTCCAGAAATTGCAAGCAGCTGTGGAGGAGGAACGAAGTAAGCAGTAAGACTAAGAAAGAATCTCAATAAATACAAACAATACAAAAAATATACTAGCTGAAGAATATCTCTTCCTCAGGCCATGGTTAACAAACCCCATTCTCCTGCTCTCCCCCATCACAGTCAGTGCTGCAAGTTTTCAGGTAAACACCAAATAGTAGTAATATTCAACAAAAATTCTGAAGAGTCAAGAAATCGAACTGGGAAGAAAAACAAGACCACTGTGAAGATAAGAGTGATAAGGTCATTTAAAAAACATTATTTTCCTTCTCAGCATTGGGTTGGTGCGGAAGGACCGTATCACCACAACACAAGATATTTTTACAGCCAGAAGTAGTTTTGTACTATTTCCACTGCCTTCAAGCCTCTAGAAGCTAGGAGGGGATATTCACACTCATCGTAGCTGTCACTGGGGCCTGGCTAAGCTTCCTCAGTCCATCTGAAGAACCAGATCCCATGTCTACCCAGAGCCCTCAGGACCTTACTGTCCATCAGTGGGATCAGTGACAATGATCTCCACGAGCCTCAAAACAAGCCTTACAGCCCTTTCTGTCCAATACTCAACTGCAAGTAATATCACTGTCTCTAGGAATACAAGATACAGGCAGAAATAACCTAATGGCCTAAAAAGTAGATCATTAGCAATGCTACAGCAAAAATGTGATGAACAATACAACATAAGACTTCTGAATTTTTAGGAATCTTGACTGTTTTAGAACACAGGCTGTAAAAACTGCCTAAAAAGGGATTTTCATTTATCTTTATGAATATTGTTTTATACTACACAAGACAAAAGTACATGTGCATATTTTTTCCTATTGCTGGTACCATTTATTTATTTACTGGAGCTTTTATTCTTCCAATAAAGCATATATTCAATGCTTCCCTAGCAGCTGTCATCCAATTTATTCATGAGAATAACAGATCTGTATTTCAAGAGTCATTTGTAGACAAGTTCCAGCATCAACTTAAAATAATATATTAATAAAACGAAACTGCAGGACAACTTGAAGAGAATATGAAGGGACAAAAATCACTCCCAGAAGCAGAAAGAAAAAAGAATTAACAGTTTCCTGCTGGCTCAAAGCCAGATTTCCACCTCCCACAGAGCTCTTCAGTAAACCAGGCTCCAGGAGAGGAACATTCTCTATGTCTCTTGGAAACTGAAAACTGTACTGAGAGCAGTCATTTTGTAGGTAGATGTTTCATAGTTAGAACAAATTTTCCACCACTGAATCTCTTTCCTATCCCACCTGCAAAGACCCCTAGATAACAGTAATTGCCATGTGTGACAGGCTTGAGCTTTTCTCAACCTTTTTTTTCCCCGTCACTCCCACAGCATTATAGCCCCAGCAGCTACCCCAGGCAAGGGGACAGTGGCAGCACACCACCTGCACTGCACTGACCTCCCACACCAGATCTGGTTCCTTGTGCCGTCGCTATTTGCAACTACCAGATGCAGACAGCCAAACATGAGCCAAAACAAGGCACTAAGGAGCTCAAATCCACTGTACTTTCCACTGCTTGTTCTGTCACCCCCACTGCCAGTCAAAAGGACAGTACCACTCCTGAGGTCAGCCATGGGCAGAGAGTGATTCAAAAGGGGCAGATAACAGCTTATTTAAGCCAAGACATTTTTCTTCTTCATTAGGTTTCCTGGAGTGACTGAATGTTGCAGAGGATGCCTTAAGCCTGGACAAGATGGGAGCGGGTAAAAAGATTGAAGAATACCCACACAAGTTCCTTTTCTCCAGGGAAAAGGAAACTTTTGAATAATGAATTTAACAGAGAGATGACACCACCTAACTGTTCAGTTAAGATCTGAACATCATCTTCAATGAATAAAATATTAGCACTAGAAAGCACATTTATACTCTCCTATAGTTGAGCTTATAAGCAAACCATAAACAAACTATGTCAACAAAAAGGCAACATACTAGTAAGTATTCATGACATTTTCCATTCTACTTATTTTCATCCTAAAATTGCTTAAGGCCCAAATCTTTGTTTGAAGACAGTTGCATTAAAATAAAAAGGAGTAAAGGTACAAAGGTCAATCTCACCATGCACAGTCTTTCTTAATTATGAATCTATGATATGATGGTTCTTTTTATGAAAAAAGGTAATGCCAGAATTAATTAGAATCCATACACTTTAATCCACTAAAAGAAATTAATTCATTGTACAAGTGCCTTTGGGATTGCCACTATCTCTAGATTATTATTTTTGGTTTTAATTTTTTTAATGAGGGAGATATTTCCATACCATCACAAATGATGACAGGAACTGCAGGCCACCATAATGAATTAGTTTATCAGGGAAGAAGCAGGTAGCCTATGGATCACCATAGGTGCAAGCTTGTAGCATAACTAGGTATAAAGACATGTTTAAATTCCTAACTGTTTCAGAACAAATGCTCAAAACCAGCATAATTCTACAGCTGGCAACAGTCTCACCCTGCCACAGAACAGAATACCAACTGCATCAGCTGCACAGCAACTTATATACTCCCTAGGTATTATTATAACTTCAGTAGTTTTAACAGATTTATTTGAATGGCTATTTTATCTTTTATAATTTCCATACCAAGTATTTTTTCTTGATAGTGCTTTTCCATTGAACATTACCACTTCATTGTATTAAGCATAGTGATAATCTCATGTTATAAATGACTCAATTGATCTTCTCTTGCCATCAGTTATTTGCAAGCAAGAATGCTAGTGATATTCAGTAAAGCCACTGCTGCATTTTAATTTCAATTTTAGGGTTTTATTGCACACTGAGGAATACAACATTGTACTACATCAGATAGCCACGTGGGAGGATGAGGGGAGTTTACGGAAAATTACCATTCCACAGGTTTGAACCACTTTTGCTTTGGAAATCCTTCTGCAAATTTCAGTTTGCAAGGCACAAACAGGAATAACACTAGGTATATGCCTCCCCTCTGAATTTCCAGGTAGTTTTTTTGAACTGAAGAATCACCCATGAAACTAATATTGCACAGTTTTCTCAAGCTTTGTAAAATCCCATACCTACACTGGGTTAAGGCTGAACCAAGCCAAGGGGCAAGGCATCAGCACAACTTGGTTGCTCCTGTGTTGGTACAAACTGGCTGTGTTGTGAGCTTGTACCAAGAGAGCTCCTCAAGCCCCCACACTTAGCACAATCACATTGGTTGTTTTGTGACCAACCTCCCATGCTTGTTTGAGCTTATTTTATGAGAATGAGGTGTCAGAATTTTAATGCCCCATATATTCTCTGAGAGACAGCAAAGTGCACTACTTTGACCTTTTTAGAGTTCTGCGGTTTTGCAAATCCTATTTATAGCCATAACACACCTAACCGAGCTGCAGCATGAACAATGCTGACACACAAAACATCTCCAAAGGAGATAGCTGGTGAAAGGGCTTGATAGGAATTTCCTGGCACTTACAAAATTCCTCTTGGATGTTCAGTAAGAAAAAAAGAAAGGAAGAACGGCTCCAAGCACATAAAACCAAATAACCTGCGGATAAGTACCAGGAAGAATTTTATCCACCAGCTGCCTTTTGGAGGTCTTGGACATAGCTGATGAAATGCTGCTTCACCAGCTACATTCACACCAGAGTCATATACTCTAGGGTAGCTCCATTGATTATATCAACAGCAGAGCCTACAGTTCTAAACAATTCTCAAGTGTTAGATGCTGCAGTTCAAAGAGCTTTGCCATAACAACATGACAACCATCATTACCCCAATCATTTTCCACTCTTCAGACAGCCACTGTATGCTGCTTTAGCTCAGGTGCAGGCACAAGAAAGGAGGTTTCTTTCATGGAGGGTTTTTTTGGGGTGTGGGTTGTTGGGGTTTTTTTTGGTGGGGTTTTTTATTATTTTTGGCCTTGAAACTTATTTTGAAAAATAAAAAACCCAACACTCTTGCACCTGAAGGTTAGCAAGAAACAACTTCCCATCTTGGTGGTATCAAACCAAGCCATTTCAGGGTCACAGCTTAAGTCTCGAAAAGCTGAGACAAGTGGTGACACAGTAAGAGAGAGACATCACAGAATGGACTGTAGCTATGCCAACAATTTCTGGGAGTAAACACATAATTTAGAATAGTTTTTTCTTAGAAAGCAAACCAGAAACTAACAGTCACGTTATTACAAGAATTAATTTAACTTTTTTTAAAAGTCATCAAAAACCAAAGCAGACAATTCCTCTGTCTGTGGGACCATGCTGGACTCCCATACCACCTCAGTTTGTCAAGACTCCTTTCATACAGGCTATACTACAAAGTTAAATTTTTTCCCTGGGTCCATTAACAAAGTGAAAGAGACAGTAAGGGGATTTTTTGCTATTAGGATTATTTATTTCTACCCACTTTCAGTCTGATCCAATGCTTGTTTAAATTCATGGGAATAAAATAAAGTTTCAGACCTTTTTTCCTTACCTCTCTCATCCTCCTTAGATTTCTTCCTTTCTTTTCATGTTTACCATTCCCCAGCACCCTGTTCTTAACTTTTCACATGTTTGGACCCATCTCCTCCCTTTGTGTGGCCTCTTCTCCCTGCCCCATACCAACTGCAGTGCTGCAGTTAAAAGGGGACTAGAAGGAGTCCTAGGATGTTCTTAGGTCTCATCAACTGCATGTGGCTTAACTACCACCAACCTTAACTGACAGGATTACTTTAATGGCAGATTGGTCTCCCAGCCTCCCACACACCCACTCTGTAGTAGTTAGGAACATTCAAATTGAGAATTTAGAGCACAGTAAACTGGTGCATGACTATCACTGGCATAGCAGTTTGTGCAAGCACAGCTACCCTCATCTCAGGCTTAAAACAACAACAAAAAACCTCAACCCCAAAAAACCCAAAACACTCCAAACCATGCCTCCTCCCCCCCACCCCCCAAAGAAAAAAACTGCAAACCACACCACAAAAAAAAAGACAACTAGACAGAACTGTTTAAGTTATCCTAGCTGATTTTCTTTGAATCAAAATCAGGGCTTGATCTTACAAGCTGCTTCATTGCAGGTTGGAGAGAATAGCAGTCTATGGCATTGGCATGGCTGAATCTGGACAGTGACAGTCCACATCTGTGGTTAAGGCAGTAACTATTCTCTTACAATCAGGTAGTTCAACTAAAGCTTGAAAATATTCTACATGGCAAAAGAGTTGCACAGACAAACACTATTTCGATTACAATAAGTCATCTAACAATAGGTTAGCTTGCAGGTACACACAGCTCTTACAACACTCATTATACAGCAATATGCCCATCTTACTATGCAAGAAACTATTTTAATACAGTTTTCATCAAAACAAGAAGTAGGAATTGAAGGGGGTTTTCTTATTTTCTGTAATACATACCGTAAATATTTTCTAGTGGCTGAATATTCTCCAGTATTTTATTTATTTACTGTTCTCTATAGTGGTCCCTAAAGAGTCCATTTACTGCATAACTTGTGATTTGTATTATTTGGACACATATTACTTAGGGAGGTTTTTTTTTTTAAAAATCAAGAAAAGCTTACAAATAATATTACTTTCACTTACAGTCTGACTCCTTTTCTATAGTCTAAATAACTCTTCCAATATTCAGGCTATTCTATCTGTGAAGCTGTTGCTTTACAGCAAGTGCCAGGCCTGTCCTGGAATCTCTCAGAGGGGCAGGGGGAAAGTCTATACATCAGTTTAGGCTATTTTGTTCCCGACATCAACCTTCACTGAAGGTCAGTCAGTCACTGTCAGGCTCCCACTTAAATTAGTTCTTAAAATTGCAGGGCTTTTGGTTTTGCTTTGTGTTTGGTTTAGCTGGTTTTTTGTTTTGTTTTTAAATCCAGTGGTTCTTCACTAGTATGTATGTAGTGCTTGCATGAAGAGCTATTGTTAGAGGTTTGCAAACTTTACAAAAAAGTGTAAGAAATAAGTGCATACTACTGCAGGAAATTTGATTTAATTTATCCTCTTTTATAAGCAGAAAAATAACCTGACTTGCTGGGCTGCACATTCCAAATCTCCCCACCTTTTCACTAATGCAAAGGGGCAAAAAAGGAAGGGGGCACAGGGAGAAAAGGTTGAGCACAAGTACTTGCTGAAGTAAAAAAAAGCACTTCATTAAACATTTCATTTTTACATACTGAGGCTTGGAGACAAGATCCAATATTAGATTGAAAGATCATGCACTTGCCATATGTACATACATCCATGCAATGCTTTCCATTTTAGTATAGTTACATGCTCTGAGAAAACTGTTTAACAGGCAGCTCAGCTGTTCTCTTCAGCAATGACAATCCCAACGGCCATTAAAGGTAGGAAGGTATCTGATACTGTCATCCTATCTAAACAATGCAGCTTGGAAGAATTAAATTGCTTTGTGTATTTCAAGCCTGCAGTAATTAAAATAGAAGCATACCAAGGCATAACAGGGACATTTGCTTACACTGCTTTTTAGGCATTAATACACTTTTTGATAATGCATGTTTCCCAATTACTCCATTAGAAACACACAGATGAAAAGTGCTGACAGTCTCCAAGACGTTTCAAAGCCATGTTCTTTTGTTGTGTTTGTTTTTTTTTTTTTACATAAAACCCCCAAAGTACTAAACAATTCAGAATAATGCAAATTAAGTGATGATATATCATTAATAACACATTTCTAATAGAACCTTGAAACTTTGTGAAGAAGAGATTTTGTTTTTTCTTTAGAACACCTTGTTCTTTTACAAGTGTTTGTCTCTTCTTTACACTCTCATCTGTACATAGGTGAATGTTATTCCAGATCAAGTAATGGCAGCTTTAATTTCACTGGTTACTAAATTAACTCCACTCCCAAAACAACTATGGGTTAGTGTTCATTCCTTCCCACCTACAACAACTAAGGTCTTTACATGAGAAAATATGTGGATTCAAGCCTTCAATATTCCTCTTAAGCCACTAAAACCAGATTTATTCAACTGCCTGAAGAGATTACTCAGTCCACAATATTTAAAACCCCAAGAGTGTGTGACCTTACATTGTTATTTTAACTAAAGACACTGTTGTTGTTTTATGCTGGAAGAAAGGTGCAATTCACAATTTTCAATATGTGCAAGAGTTTAAACAGTGAAGCTGAAGATTTTTCTTTTTTCTCAGGTTTGTTAATCTGTGAAAGACCTCTGGAACTCCTGGTCATGCAGGTAGGCTTAATAGTTCTAATGAAGTTAACCACACAACTCAGTTTCTGGAAAGGAAACTCACCAGTAATTCTTGCTCACTACCCCAGGAGGTCTCCTTGTTTTCCCAAGATCACACCCAGATGTACATGGACAGTCTAAAGATCACTAAACATAGCCAAACTGATGACAGGATCCAGAATTCATGGAAGCTTTTTTCCCTGGCACTGCCTGCAGGTATAACTTGACTTCAGCAGAACCTTTCAATAAACAGAAAGCTTCTCATCTATCACAACCGCAGAGATAGATTTCAAAGTGCGTGAACTCTACAGCACCAAAATCACAAGGAAGTTTAAGAGTAGTGCTTTTCTGAAGCTCCTAATGTTCCATATTTGAGCTGGCAGTATTGTCATCTGTGGACACCTCCTTCACAGCTTAAGGTGTCTCTAGAAACCTTAGTTTGTAAGAACACTGTCAGGCACCTTCCAATTTCAAAATTGTGTGTGACAAAAGCATGGCTGCTTCTCTGTTTACATTGCAAGGGGACCAACGGCATACCTACTATCCTTTGGCTACTTAGTTGTAATTTAGGCAAGGCAGAGGAAGAACATAGGCTCCTATCCAGGGCATGTTTAATCTACTTACTGTGCTGTGTCTGTACATACAATTTACCATTTAAGCTTGTAATAAATCTGAAAACACTGATAAACAGTGCAAGATGTAGAGGCACACAGGGACCTGCTTTAGAGACTTTGGGACATTTGGGAATTCCAGAATCTGGGTGGCACTTCACCTTTCTTCTGCAGGCAATCCTCAGCACAGACTCTGCAGCTCACAGACCAGGCAATTCTGGATGAGACCTTTGCAGAAGGCCAGCAGATTGCCCTGCTCTCCTTGGCCTAACATATCACTTTTCCATTTTTGCAATGTGCTCTTTGCCAGAGAGCCAACTCTTTCTTGTCTGAGAGATGACTTCATAGCAGCAAATAATTAGAGTTGTAAAGAGCTTCAGAACAACAGCATAGTAATAAATAGTATTTGATATGGTTACATATTTCTTCTATCTGTAACACTCAAACACTGGATTTTTTTTCCTTTTTAAAGACATGGATTGCAGTTGGATCTCCTGCAAGTCAACATAGTATTTAATCTTGGAAATGCTGAATAGGTCCTACATATATTTTGAAAAGATCAGCCTGTTGACATCTGATTCCTTTGGCTTCTGTCTCTAGGCATAATTCTACTTTCATTTTTCAATTTCTGCATTTTCTACAAAACTGCCACTTTCTATGATTATTTCTTGGCATGTCCATTTTTTGAGAACCTTATCTTCTCCAAAGTAGTAATACTGCCTGTTCCCTTACCAGGAAGGAAAAAAAGCTACAGTGAAGTCAGCCTGTGCTCCACAGCCAATTATGGAATCAGACTGACTTATCTGTACATTTTCCAAGTCTGATTCTACCACAGGTTGAACAGAGTTTCCTCTCCAGTTTTCCTGCCTCAATAAAAGTTATAATCCATTTGATTTCCATTCAACATTCTTCCATTTTGTTGATAGGAAAACATTTTTTAGCACAACTAATGTAGAATTTCAACTATTATTTACTTTCTTTTCAGAGCAAAAAGAATATTCCCATACTCTGCCAGCATAGCATTCTTTCCAAAGAGGGGATTAAGATCAAACATCCTCAGCAGGAACATATCACCATTACGTCATTTCATCCAATTTCTTAGGATAACAACTCTACAGAAACAGAAGAGAGCAGGTAAAGAAAATACCCAATTCATTGTTACAAGTAACAACCAAGACACTTGAAGATGAAACATTCCCCTCACACAAAGCAAATATGAAGGTGCAAACTCAGATTTGTATCCAGGAATTCATTTTCTGTATAACCATAGGAGAAGACCAGCATCTTCAAAAACAAATATCTACATTTAGCTGCTGCAGTGACATGATTCCAGGAGTTTCTCCATCCAAGTCAGTGGGAGGATATGAACTCAAACTCTTTTATATACATATATCTCACCACCAGCTGGTGTCACCATCCGCCTTAAACTTATGCCAGGTTATTTCACACTTATCTTGATCTTCAGCAAGTCACAGGAGAAAAAAGTTTAATATTTAGAAATAAGAAGCACTTATAGTGCATTGTATATACAATCATCTAACTGGCCTTATTTTCATTTTTGAAAGACCTGAATAAAGAAAGTTCCCCAGGGAAATTAAGATTTGTTTTATTGCCTTTGTACATTATTATTTTCACCTCCTTTTGTACATTGGACCAACAGCAATCCCCACAAAAATGGCTTTATTTTTATGTGGAGAAAAATTCACTTTGGGCATAGTGGTAGCTATAGCTTGTACTTGGAATCACACTTTTCTACTTCAGGACAGGTTGACTACATGCACTGAGGATTACAAAGTTGTTTCTGTGCAAAAGACGTATAAAGAAACCATTAGTTAGGATGAAAGATATAGGGAGGGAAAGAGGTTGGTTTGTTTTCTCAAATGCTCAAATCCACATGGCAAGGTGAATTTCCTCCTAGGATATTTGAAGCACTGGCTGATGAAATCCTTAGAGCCATCAGCAGTTTATTTTTGAGAACTTAGGAGAGATGGCTACAGTACAAAAGATTAAACTTGAATAATGGCAAGTGTGACATACCTATGGAAAAGGAAGAACTGGATATTTACAGAGAAATAGCAGATCAAACAATGACTGGGTTTCACTGCATGGAAGACGACAAAGAACAGCAAGCAAGATCTATCACAAAGACATATCAAGTTAATCTAATTTCCTCCTGTAGACAGGTAACACAATTTATAAAAATAAAATAGCAATAATGTTTTATCTACATCTTGACAAAAAAGCATTAAGCCATATTAGAACTATGGCATCAGAACATCTTCCGAAGAAATGCAGTATACAATAGCCTATGTACATGACCAGCCTTTTAATGAAGACACCAGCAATTTCCTGCCAAAGAGAAAGGCTGCACTGAAGGGGAGTCCGCAGAAATGAATCCTTTGAGTCAGTCCTATCAAGTACCATAATGACATGCTTGATGAACTAAGGATTTTGATTATTCAATTGGCAAACTTTACCAAAGCTGGAAAGGCCAGGAAATACAGTGGGAGCCTGGATAGAACTCAGTGATCTTAAATTGGAGATGTGCTCTAGAAGAAGACATACGACCAAAAGGTACTTCAGCAGAAACAATCAGCTACTGCAGTAAAACTGACATGTTCTGCATGTTGTACGGCAACACATCAAACAGTTTAGCATAAAGAAGTGAAGACTGAGACAAGAGTCCACGATGGCACTGAGGTATCTAAAAATATGCTGCAGAGAACACTTCGCCTTTGTGTCCGTGTTGAATATGGACAATAGCAGCATTCCTAAACTGTGGCAGAAGTATTCAAAATAATGAACAACGTAAAAAAACAACATAGAAGCTTAACGGTGAGTACAGGAAACCTCCTGCCAGGAATAGCACAGGCCTATCTGATCCTGCTTCAGAGAAGAGTGCAGTATCAGAGGATCCTGAAAGTCTTTTCCCAGCCCTGTGATACTAGGGCCTCATGTTTTCTTCTCTGCCGTCCATCTAACAACCTTTTTAATTTCCTTACATCTTTTTCTCCTCCAGTAGCCTTATTTCATCTTCAATATCAGTTTCACCACATGTGTGAATTAACATCTTTGTCATATTAGCGTATCATTTTCTAGATCACTGATACTTTAATCTACTGCCTTCATTTATATCTCATTATAGGATCCTTAAGCATAACATCCACTGAGTTTCTAGCCTTTTGAAATCTCAAGTATGGTACAGCTAGAACATCCATCCTGCTGTGATCAGTCTCTCACATGATTCATCCAAAGTTCAGGGTAAGGTAGCAGAAATCCAAACTATCCTCGTTCTTTTCTGCCCCGCCCCCCCGCCCCTTCTGATAAGTAACAGCAACAGAAAACAGAAGTTGCTGTAAGTGTCTGGAGATTGAGTACTGGCCCAGCCTCTAAGCATTCAACCCAAAATGCTCATTTTGCCACATGAAGAGACTAAAATTGCAGATTGTAACATGTGGAAAAGCTTAGCAGAGCATTATCAGTAAAGAATATGGATATACACCATATAACAAGTAGAAAAAATCTAGCTTTCAATTATAGCTCACTAAAAAAGCCACACATGAAAATTTCATGTTTTCCAGATATTTTACTCCATTTTTTGTGCTCTGCTAGTCTCTATTTAGAGCCATCTGTGTACCACCACTAAGAATTTGATTGAAAAAATCTACTAATCACCAATAAAATCGGTTGCAGGAAAAAGAAGTACAACAGCCATAAACACAGCCACAATGGTATTATCCTGGATAATATAAAGAGACAGTTAGCATCAATTAGCACTTTATAATGAAGAAATAAAGCATCCTAAAAATTAGAAAGTAAATAAAATTAAAGATTAGGGTCTTGGATATCAAAACTTCCATCAACTATAAGTGGACTTTTAACTGCATTTCACTAATCACTAATTTCTTGAGAACGCTTACTAATTAAACTGTCATAACCCAAAATTGCTGAAGCAGTTCAGCAATTACAAAGCAGTATTCTTCTTTGTTTTAAGATAAGTCTTCAGCATTTCTAGCATCTCAGGAAGCTGAGATCAGTTGCACTGCAAATCAGTCACCTAAAATACCAAATAAGTTACTTCAAGACAGCTTTCCTGAAGCCCACAGACCAGAGCAAAGATTATAGCAGATTAGTAACAAACAGACAATTGTTTAATGCTAATAAAAGCCATCTGAATAGAGAGAAGGAAGAGCAGGGAAAAGAAAAAGGCTCACCAAAAGGCATTCCTGACTGCCTAGCAAAGGTAAGTTCTGCCCGACTTGGGCAGTCTCATCATCGTCTATGACTTCCAAAGGTTTGCACAAAAGGGGTTACCTTTTTTCACTTAAAGAAATAAGCTGTTTTTATCAAAAAGAGATCATACAGCTTTGTGGCTATACACATTACAATCCAAACAAAGATGAGTAATGAAATACCTCTTCTGGAAGACATGTCTGTTTTAAAATAATTTCCCCTGACTTACTTATTTTTAAATCAGACCTCAGTCATTTACTTGTATTCTATTAGTGTCTCAAAAACTGATTGTAGTCTTTCTCTACTCTCCTGTAGTGTGTCTCTACAAGATATAGGAAGAGGGAGCACAATGCTTTAGGACCCCTAGTCAAAAATGAAGAGATAGCTGCAATCAGATGAAAACCATATGAGAAATTCTACAAACATATGAAATATCCATTCCCTAAAGCTTATGATAGCATAGATAGGAAAATTATGAGGAAAAAAGCCAACATTCAAAAGATTAGCAGGGACTGAAAAAGGGTGCTAAAGGATCTGACCAAGAGAAGTGTTCTGTTCCAAAAGAACAGCTTTAGATCCAAGGATCTCCCCATTCTGATGCTGAAGTACATTTGAACTCCCCACCTCTCCACCCCCCACCCCATTTAAATCAATTCAGCCTCTACTTCTCTTTGGGGACTTTCTGGATTTCTACAGAAAACATCTTGCAGTTTTACAAATGCTGCAGAGGCCCTATGAATTGAAATTTTTATCTTCTAGTAATGAAATGAAGATAGTCATTGCATTTATCTGCAATACAAATTAGTATCTTGCCTTTATTATAAGCAGATACAGGAACAGACTCTGATGCAGTTGCTTGCACACAAACAAATGAGATCAATTTTTATTCTACTTGCGGGACAATATGATTTCACTAGGCAGTGCGAAGATTGAATTATTTAAAACAAAGGCAAAGTTAAATATATAGCAAAGATAAATGCATGTTATTTGCTAGCACACAAGCATGCTAAGCCTAAATGCAACAGTTTCCCAGTGAATAAAATTAAAAGACATTTGTGGAGAAAACAACTCAAGCCTCAGACAGTTGTGCTCTCCATCTTCCTCATTGAAAGTTTATATTGAGAACCAATGATTATGACATCTTTTATCTTTAAGGAAGTGACTGGCTTACATTAAGCATTTACAGATATAGTTAAGAAAGCAATTTTTTTGTTTCTGTCCTTACATCATAAATAGTGTTAGAAAGATGACTAGAGATGATTTCTGCCAAAGCCCCCCTCATTTCACAGTAGCATTATTTCTAACAATTGTTAGAAAAAGCCTTCAACACATACACAATCTATGCTAAAAAGAGTTAAGGAAATACACTTTCATTTTAACTGATTAAAAGGTATTGTGACCTTTTAATAAAAATAATAAAGCAAGGTGAGAAATACAATCAGTTTTAAGGCAATATCCTGATTATTTTAATTTTATTTTAAGGAACAGATAAAATTCAAAATACAGGACACTTTTTCCTGACTCCAGACCCAGCTTCATTTCCCCTACACTATCCAGAGACTAGGTAGGTAACGACAGTAAGTCAAACTGGAGTTACTTAAATGCACCTAAAGGTGCAAGGAGAAGCCAATCACATGCTGGCATCCACACTGCTTTTAAATACTCAGGATATTAACAAAAGCATAAGAACAATTTGGGTGGATTCCTGTTGTTCAGGATCTGTGACTTGATTCACCTGAAAGTTTATTTAAAATGTAATTAAGTCAGGATGAATCTTTCTAAACTTACTTACACAGCCAGCCATAGATGAGACAGAAATGCACATTCACAATAGATTAAGTATAAAAGCAGGTATTTTTTTCTCCAAGAGTTAATTTTTCAAAAGAAGGTTTCTTTCAGAATCCAACAAGTTGCAGCTGGTTAGAAGCTCAGAGCTGAGAAGACTTATGTATTCACCCAAATGCTCCTATACATACCCGCCTAACCTCTCACTCTCAGAGTCCTAATCAGAGTCCATCTTCATTGCAGAAACCAACAACTATGTCAAACTGACACAAATTATCCTCTACCCTAGTTAGGAATCTCATTTAAACTGTGATGAGGGCAGGAACATGTCTACTCCCAATTATGAATCAGCAATAGCTTTGCCAGAACTAATAGAAGACATTATCAGCTCCAAGTAAAGTAAACCTTTAAGTCCAGTTATACCTTTAATGTAGTCATTCATGCTATTTTTCTGCCCAATTATCATCCCCCCTGTATCTCTTGCTGTTAAGCTGGGTAAGTAGTAAGCGTGTGAACAACTGAACTGGTATTCAGCAATGCTGAGGCAGCATTTAACAAAGTTCCCTGTAGCAGCAACTCTACTGTTCAAAGTGATCATGTGAAGAGAAGAAATATTCCTACCTGGGGATAAAAATAAAAAGTTACGGGAAGGCAAAGGGGAAACAGAGGAGACAGTGGTGGAGGTCTGTAATTCAGCAGTCAACTGATATTTCACTTTTATATAACCTTGAACAGGTCAAGCTTATGTTTTAATTCTTTTTCCTTTTAAATAGTTTGGTGCATGCCTCTCCTCAATAATGCATGTGGCATAGCTGTCATTTACAATCAAACTGCTGTCAGTATTTGAAAGCAAGAGTTTCTAGGTAGCCACCAAAAGAAAGCAATTTTAACTTTGCTTTCGACATGCGTCTTACGTTAGAAGTTACCTTCACTTTTATGCAACTGCATTAGCAGTAATACTCTAAATTGTTTCAGGAAACCCACTGCATATTTGTACATCTGAACAGTTTCTTTGAAATTCGTAAGACTATTCATAAGTTGATAAGCATATGCAGCAAAGTTTGCAGGCAGGTGGACTGTTGTTATATTACCACTTAAACGCACCAGACACATGAAACTCTCATTAGCAGTTATAAATAGAAAAATGTCTTAAAATAAAGTCATCCAGGCAATTCACTGGCTAAATCTTCACGTTTACAGAGCAATTGTCACTCCAAAGCATTTAAAGGCTTTCATTATCCCTACACTGTATATGTGCATAGTCATGAGCAATGGTCTATTTAGCCCAGGAGATACCTCTAATGTTTGCGCAAAAAGAATCCACCTACGTGCTACCAAGACCAGGATTATAGCTTATTTCTCAGAACGATGCCCTGGATCAGATCAATGGACTACAGCATTTCAGACAACTACTGCACAATGACTTGACTGCTGACACATGTACACTTATATCCAAAAGGCTAATAACTCCGCACATTTTGTTGGCTACATGAAAACATTCATGTTGCTTTAAGCAGCAAGTCCTCAACATTGAGGCTGGAGGGACTATGCAAAACTTCATGGCTTTACAAACTACAAATCATACCATGCAAAAGGGAAGTCCTTCAAATATATCAGTAAATTATCTGTATCTCTAAGTATAGACTAAAAAAAAATTACAATCACATAAAATGTAAGCAATTCAAAATTACTTTTGGAAAGTCAACCAAAATATTTAGGACTGGTATTATTGCCTAAACTTTCTCTGATGGTACAAGAGGCCTGGATGACATACATCAGAGTATTCCCAGAAATAAAATTATTTCTATTACTATCTGACAAATATCAGAACAAGAGCCAGTTGACCATCATGCATTTAAACTGAAAATCAGTTGGCATCAGAAGGCCATTTCCCTCTTGAAAGAGAAGTTAGCATATTATGCCAGGCAGTGTGAAAACAATGTTGTAAGAAAGAGTTACTGGAGAAAATTAGGTTATTTCTGATAATAAAAAAAACTTTCCTTCTCTTACAGGGACACTTGATGGTCAATTGGCAAGTAGCCTTTTATCTAAGCAATCAACTGGCACGTATTTGACAAATGCTTTTTGGATATTGTTGTAATTATATTTATGAAAGGCAATTACTTTATTTCAGTGGCAAATAGGACATGTTTCAGGGAATTTTCAACAAAGTGGTTTTTCCCTAACCTATTATGAATGGCCAACAGACAGCTGGTGGGCTTTTGCGCATTTAAAATTAGACGATCAGCTGCCAAGTCTCACTTCAAAATTCTAAGCAGTAAAACTGCACAAGTTTCACAGCTGAAGCTGAACTGGTGTATTTAGATATCTGCCTTACAACCGTAAAGAGAGAAAAATATGCAGGACTTAAAATTTGGAGAACTGGGAGTTAATTGCAGGTTGTGGGCCTAGCTTTGTCTAACATAACAGTAGCAAATGCCACATGCTAGTTTCATCAGTTAAGAGATATCTTTCCTGCCACCCAGGTCCAGCATTCATTTCTCTTAAGTTCAACATTTTCCCTCTCTTGAAATATTGGACAACACAACTGAGAATGGGAAAGGCCAGCAGGACAGATCATGCCTTTGTGGAATTTGGTATGGTTTCAAAGGTATAGCTCGTAGAGACCATTAGACATGCACAACTCAGCACTGATCCTGTAGGTTCAAAGTGTGTGCACAACCACAAGCTATCTCCTGCTGGTGACTCAGTGATATGGACCCTAACTTACCATGCAACCTTTCATTCTTCATCACGCTTTTCACACTCTTCAAAACCCTTTCCAGCAGCCAGGCAATATATTTAGGGGTTGTGTTAGCTTAAGATAAACTCAAGTATGGCTGGATATGACCAAGCAGTGGCCTGAATTAGAACAGCAGTGCTTACTTTCACGGTGTCAGTAGTCCCTGCAGTGCATGCCACCTATTTTTCCACTCAGCAAACTATATTTATTTCCTATCCTCACAGATTTACAGCAGAGATTAATAGGAAGATGGCCATATTAAACCTGAAAAGGAGGGGCTGAATAGTTTATGGTTTTAAGTCAGTTGCATTGTCTTTTTAAGCTACTGATAAATTTAATCTATATAAATAGAAGTGTCATGATAAAGTCACAGTCTAGTGCATTAGAAAGCACTTCCTAGCCTGTTAGGGACAAAGACGATTAAAATCAAGTTAGCCGGATGAATAATGACAGTATCATTTTAGCTAATGCACTAGACAAAACCTTTCTGTCTATATATAAAGTCTTAAGGAACTCCCATCAGCACCAGCATGATTCACTTTATAATGACTAACAGGAACTCCAAAATCAGATCTGTGATTTTATCCTTGTCAAAATAAAATGGTGTCAGTTATCTGAAACACACATCAGGAACATTAGACCTTTACAGCCATCATTCATAGCTTTGCAGTACTTAAGAAAATCACTATGGCTACATACACCCTTAAGACAAAGAAGCTTTACTTCTGATTTTCTTTACAGTTTCTTTCGCCCTTACTCCAGTACATCACTCTCCTCGGTGGGAACAAATTGGGTAGAACCAATGCAAATAAACTCTATAGGCAAAAGCAGCAGCAAAAGCATTGCAGAACAAGTGTCCTTTATTGGGTGTAACAAATCACTGTCATTCTGATTGCAGAGCTGTACTGCCATTACCAGTGTCACTATCACCAAAAGTGCCTTCGCTAGTAGGATTTTCTATTTATTACTCTAGTAACTGAAGGGGGAAAAAAGCTACACGGTGATGAGACAAGATGATGGTTGGTTTGGGGTATTTTTGGCAGAGTCCCAAACTCTGCTGTATTCAGCATGTTTAGACATACCCCAAGCTCTTACCACTCTGAACAGGCATTTCCAACCCTTTCTCATCCCTTTATAAAACCTTTGGACAACAAACCATAAGCTTCAGAAAGATCTGCATCTTAGGATGGCTCTCCCTCACTGTGAGCAGGTCAAGAGCTTTCAAGAAGAGTGACAGAAACTGCCCCTTGAAAGTTATTTTAAAGCAAAAAGCCTTATTGGCAGCAGATCTAGATCACTCAAGGCTAACATTTGCTGCCCACACCCTTTGACATGGGCAGGCATGGCCCATGCACTCAAGAGAAACTGAGATTTTGCACTCTAAATACATGGCACAGAGCAGATTTCTGACAAGCTGAAAGAAAAAACCAACAAAACAATGTACGGTTATTACCACCTTGATTTGACTAACATTTCCATTTTAGTCATTCAGGGTACCAGTCCCTATCAAAGGACAGAATTAAATAAGCCATCATATTTCAAATGCAACATTGTTCCATGTATTCAAGCTCACAAGTGCAGACCACATTTCTCCCATCGAGGCCAATATTACCTTCCAAGGACAATCTTTACAGTGGACTTTATGCTGCATACTTCTGTGTCATCTGGACAAAGTAGCTCTGGGTGCTACTTCCCAGTTAAGTTCCTTGTGTATGAAGCACACACTACTGATAAATGAGGGATTTGAATATTTTCTGCATAGTTTAAAGTATCATCCATCCACCATGCTCTTCTGTGATGCTATTTTCAGTACATACATGGATGATGTCCAGGTTAATTTTTGGAAATAATTAATAGTTAAGGGAAAAAGTAAGTATTGAAGTAACCTGTGTAAAAGTTGCCTTTGGGTTGTAAATTTTAATTTATTATTAAACTCAAAAACCACTACATCACATCACAGTAAAGCTATAGTCAGAAAAATCACTACTAAACCAACGTATCTCGGTTCTCAGTGTATCAAATTGCATTATCTATTTTATCAGTAAAGTTTCCCCAAGCCTGAACAACAGGTACAACTCTAGTATTTCAAGAAATCCCAACTCTTGTATTACGCAAGAAAAATAATCATTTAAAAGGGCCTCTTTCGGCATTACTGCCGTATTTTCCTTGAACTAAATTCTGTAATATTTTCCTTAGAATAATGCTGATGTTTATGAGCAAGTGCCGTGATTATAATCTGCCCCTTCCTGTTTTCAGTGCAGTGTCGGGGGAAAAAAAGCAGCATCATCCAACTTACGTGATAAACATGAAGTGTTCCACATCGGAGTATATAGGAAAAAAGTGCCCCTTATCTCCCAGTTCTCAGCCACAGTGGCTCATCCACTTAACGTGCATTAGTATTTGACCACATTTAGTAACTGTAGCTATTTCATGTCAAAAATTATGTCAATAGCTTCCTTCTCAAACAACCCTAGGCATTGACCCTGAAGACTAAACCCTCAGGCAAGCACACTGTCAAGGTGAAAACACTGTGCTGTATTCCTTTCCACCTTCAGGTCCTTCCATAGACTAACTGCAGTTCTGAAGACTTAAGTTTTTGGAAATTATTCTCAGACTGTTCTTCCATTTTGTTTTTACAAGCACAAAATTGTCTTTGGTAGTGTCCTACATGCAGGGAAAGGCACAACACTGACCACTGCTTGCTCACATCCAATAGATGTTAGCTATTTTAGTTCTATTTCTTGCCACTGCGGAAGGAAAAAGGAAGAAGGGTCAATTACCAACTGTAACTTTGAAGCAAAAGCAGCAGCAAACATGTCTGAGAGTTTTCAAAAACTAACGTTTACCACCTTTCATCCTACTGGGATCATACCTTTCTCCTTTGTAATGTTGCCCAAGTTCTTCCCCTAACCTGCAAAATGATTAGAAATACCTACTTTCCCATGAAAAGACAGACTTAACCTAACCATATGCAAGTATTAGTTATCATACGGCCCAAATAGAACCGTGCATGTTTCAGAGGGAGTGAGGGAAGAGTATCATCCCTTAGCATGCATATTAAGAATGGTTAGAAGTTTTCATGGAAAGTTTTTAGCACCAGTTGGATATATGTAAACTGACATCATGCTGCTAATTAAACCTTTGTAAGCCTCACACAGTTTAGACTTACTTAATTTGACTAGTTAATGTTGTAACAGGTTATACTACAAGTCATAAGATGCTTCTTATATACAAAGGACTTTCTCATCCTCACACTTGCCAGACTACTAACTATATTGCAACCAGTAAAACCTCAGAAATGGAAGAACACCAACTTGCAGCACCATAAAGCTCATGGACCTTGGCAGTTGCACTGTTGGAAGAAAGCTCCTCTTCGTGTACATCCTTCTCCCCTGGACCTTTTCCTCTCCCATTTTTAAACAAACAAATCTGGCTTTTGTCTTTGATAAGCCCAGAACCACCGAGTTCCACTAAACCACAGGCCCATCTACAAGGGCTAGGATTTATCCAGAACATTTAGCAAGTGAAATGGATAGGTGGGGAGGGGAGGGAGGATGACACATTGCTGAAAACCACAGCTGCATTACTGGAACTCTGGCAATGGCAGCACTGGAATTAACGGCAAGTTACCATTATTGAGTGCTTAATGCTACCCTGTAACCTCATGAGAATACAAAACACTAGCCAGATTCTCCACTACTTTGTGCTTAGTTAGTTATTTATTACCGATTAAAACACTACTAGTCTAAGTTTAGTGACATACCATATTCAATTCCCCCAGGTTTAAACAGTTATGCAAAGACTGCAACAATAGAGAATAAAGACCATAGCATGCATCTTTGCAATCCCTATTACTGCACCCCCAACTATCTACCGTTAAGATCAAATCAATTCACCACTTTTTAGAAGTAGAGATTTGTGAAGTATTGATCAATTCCATTGCCTACTATACATTTAAATAATATATCCTATACTCAGGCCTCAGTAGAGGGCAGATCCTCTTGATACTTTATCATCTCTACAGCTATAGATTTTGCCATTATTGTATTTGCCTTGCATTACACTGGACTAAGATTGTATTTTTGATTTATAGTAGCAGACAGGCAATTTATTCTGCTGTTTACTTCTTATAGTTGTTTAGGTGGGAGTAATATATAGAAGGAGATAGTTGCCCAAGTCTCTAATAGCTCCTATTGAGTGGTATATATTTTTCTTTAGAGAACAAAGACATTTGGCAATTTGAAAGGAAACAGTGCAAGCTGCAGAAAACAGCAGCATCACCACCATCTGCTAAGGGTGATTAGTTACAGTATTATACCCCCACAAAAATCTCAATAGTACTGACTTTCCTTAGGGCAACTGTCCTGCCTCTCAGAGTTTCTTTAGTCCTGTTAAGGTAAAGAACGAGTAGTTACCACACGCACAAAGACAGACTAAAAGACATTCTGGCAGCAAGTTTAAAACCAGGGCTGGTGTTTAGTTCATTATGTTACCATGTGTCATGTTTCCCTGCTTCCCATCTCATGAAGGAGGGAACAATTGGGTTGTCTTTGTTTCTATTGCCAAATTAGCAGAATGAAAGTCCAAGCAGGTATGGAATTTAACCAGGAAAACACTAGAGAAATCGGCCCTGCAGTAATAGCAAGGTCACTCAAAATGCCTAGAGGTTGTAGTCCTGCAGTCCATCCATTATGACAAAGTAGTGCCACATGCTTGTAAACCAGGTGAGAATAGGGTGTTTTCTGCTCATTTTCTAATTATGCAAATTATCACAAGGTGCTAGATAACAGAGTAAGATGCTTGTGATTCCAATTAATAAACTGCCTATGTAGCTCTAAAAGACCACAGTCCAGAATAAACTACTGGATTTGCTGCAAGAAAACCTAGTCAGACTTTTCATCTGCAGAAAATAGCAACTTTTGCTATTTTATAAACAGTTTTCCTTCTAGCCAGGACAGCATTGATGTCGGACAGCTCTCTATCAGCTTTCCTCCTCTTAAACAGCTTCCACCAAGCATTCCACTCATGATACATCTGGATCCTTCCCCATTAGATAATCTTTCAGTTACCATGGTGATCAGCTGCAATACTAGATCTCCTGTCAAATGGAAGTACATGACTACATGTCCCCACATGTAGTTCATAATGCATAGTCCATGCTTCAAAGCTACTTTAAAAAAAAAAAGTAAATCACAGGAGCATTAAGTGACTGGAGTAAAAAAAGGCAATGAAATACCTTTAAAAAAGAAAAGGGCACCACCAATTTTAGAAGTTTAGTGTTTGTATTGAAGTCAATTCTTCTTGTCCTACAGATATATACTCTCACACTCACTGATGCAAATGAAAGATGTATTTGACAAACAGAAGAGTAATACAGCTGAATAGGTGGTGTATATCATCGTAGGAGGAAAAAGTCAAATCAATGTGTAGAACTTTTTTTGAAGGGCTCCAAAAATCTTTATGAACAACAATTTGCTTCATATGCTTGCAAATGATTCCTGTGACACAGCTTATATTTATGAAGGAGAAAAATAATACCTGATCAAGCTCTTAAAAAACCAACCAAACAAAAAACCCCACCACAACAGAAAACAAGAAACCTTATATATATACGTGCATGCATTTCCAAATGATGTATAGGAAGTGTCCAATAAGCATACCAGGCTGTGAATGTGCAATACAATAAATCACACAAATCCTTATGTGCTCACATGATTCACATGTGCTGAACACATGGTTCATTTTCAAGGGATCACAAGTACACATCCTAAAAGCCTGGGTACAAAGGTACAAAACTATGTACCTTTTGTTGTTAAAGTTTTCTTCAGTAAAAATAATTCCTCTGGAGACTTGCTCAAATGAGAAAAGCACGCTTGGGAGCAAGCCTGAACAGAGCTCTCGTGTTCACAGTTGAAAAGCTCTGTTAATTCCTGCATTAGTCAGCAAAGAACTAGAAATGCCACTATTCAAGGAAAAAAGTCTTTATACAGTCCAGACCCAAGCTAGGGGAAATATTCTAGTCAACTCTGCAGTAAGGACATGCTTATTTATTTACATATTCCCTCAAAACCAAGTACGCTCTTTTCTGCCACATGAAGCTGAGGGTTACTGCTTCAAAATAATCCCTCTGAGAGAAGGTAGCAGATAAACCTCTAGTTTGCAGCTTCTTGAGGATGAATGTTTTCCAGTAGTACAGCTGTTTTTCTGGGCACAGGAATGAACAGGCTTTACACTATTGAACTGTTCTGGGGAAGAATCAGTCACTGCAACATTCTTTTCTGTACAGTTGAGTGCATAGCCACAGAGAAGCAGGATCCAATAGAATTTTTCTTATTTGTATACTAAAGTATCTTTTAGCATGAGAACACAAAATATTTGTGGGATTCTACCACAGTATCACAGAACTGAAGGAAGAGTCTCCTCTTCCCTCACTCATCTCCATCCAGAATTCCCCTTTCCCCCACCCCAGATGAGCAGCATCCACTCAGTATCCTCAAAGGGCCAGAAAAAAAAAAAATACCCATGGACACACACATCTTTTGAGGTCTTGCTGAACAGGAAGTGTAGCCTCAAGTTGTATTAGAAGGAGAGAGGAAGAATCAGTTATCACCTTAAACCTGAGGCAAAAAGGTGAAAAATAACCACCATAAGCCAAATCTATTCAACACAGCCTAACCTTACAGGTAGAGACAGGAATTTGTTAATGCAGCTGAGAGTATTGTTATTCAGTTTACAGAAGAGTTATCTATAGGATTTGGCATTTAGAGATGCAAATCCAAGCTAAGTATAGTCATAACAAAAAGTAGCACTGCTCACTTACACTAACCTAATCGTGTGCTTGCATTTACTGATTAACATTATCACCACCACCTAACTTCATTCATCATAAGCCTACATAATTGTTACCATAACATTAGGCAACACTGACTAGTTGTTGTGCAGTTTTAGGTAAATAACACAGACGCTTCATATTTCACAGCACAGTTTTCTGTAGCTCTTGCTCCCCGTGCAGCCCCATGCCTTATTTGGCACTCAAGATTTCAGCATCCAGATTGGCCAGCCACACTGGGCCTTACACTGTAGCTCTTTCTGTTACTAGTGGTGACTAATTAATTCAAAGAAGAGAGGGGCAGATTAAAACTTAAAGTTTCAGACGGGAGGTTGCACTCCACAGTATCCCTCCTCAATACAACTATGGCTGTGCTTGGAGGACCTGCCTTTATCACAAATGTTTCTCTCTCCACAGTTCTTTCACCAAACAGGAACACTGATCGCTTGTCTCTCTGTCTGCACTATTTGTGCTGCTTTCCAACAGCACTGCTCCCCTTGTGGCTCACCAGCATACAAGTTATAAAAACACTTTTTACAACAGAAGTATTTCTGTCCATGTGAAGTTCACCTTTCAGTTACTGTCTCAAGAAGGCACCACAGTTCTTTAAAACAGAAATCATCATATTCTTCCTCCTCTGGGCACCAACAGCAAGAGCTCCATTCCTCTGACTGTTCACACTATATCTGGGGAGATTCTGCAAGTGCATGCCATGAAGTGACACCTGAAGGGACCCAGCAAGTCCTCTGAAGGGAGCAGAGAGATCAATAGTCCCTAGCAGGTTCAGATTCAGCTCCTCTTTAAGAAAGAGGACCACCCCCCTCCAAGCATATCACCCTTCTAAGAGCAGAGCTTTACTTTAGCAAGCAGTCAACTAACAGTTCTTACTTACAGCTTCGCCCAAACACCTCCCAGCACAGTCTGCTCTCCCAGCACACACTCCCAACCCTGCAGATGCACTCGCCCCCTTCCCTTTAAACCCTCCAGTCCCACAGGTGCTGCCAGTCTCTGGTGATTGGGGAACTGGGTCCAGCTGCTCCTCCAGACAGGCCAAGCTGCTGCTTCCAGCCCCCTGTGATAGGGACCTGCTTCATCCCCACCCTGGGGGGCATAGCAGGGTATGGCAGCAACTGCTCACAACTTTACCAGAACTTTCAAAGGCTGTGGCCAGAGCCTACGGCAGCTCTTGCAGGAGCACAATTTAGGCACAGAGAGAGTACACATTCAATATCTATATTGATGTCAATGTTAATTATTACTATATTAACAATATGGCCTCAATGTAATGCTGCTGAGATCTTTAAATCTGAAAATAGTATTTTAATGTCAGGTAGAATAAAGATCTAAAAATGTATTCTGTATCAAATGGTAAATACTACAGAAAACCTAGAATGGAGACCATGGAACTACACCTCATAAAACCAAGCTCATAATTCTTTTTGAACTACACTGACACAATCTCTAGTTCATCTGATATGGAATCCAGCTATCACAGAATTACTCACAGAGCAGCCCTGGTTCGTGGTGGAGTTTTTGTGTTTGAATTGCTTTTCAAGAGTCACTCAGCTGTGCTGTATTGCATGTCAGAAAGAAAGCATTTTTCAGAAGTAAAGAAAAACCTTTGCCAGCTGGAAAGCTGATGATCTTGATTGTATTTATGATCTAAAATTGCCAACAAAACATTCATGCATAAAAATTAAATAATACAAGATTTTACCAGCCTCAGGAGTGCAAGCTTAAAATGTCTAACTGATTTCAAGAATCAATTATTCTTCCTCTGGAATACAAAGGATCTTTGTTACCTTGACAAATCTGCAAAATTGATTTTTTTCATTCCTAGCCACAATTCATCATCTTCAAAAACACGAAGGCACACAGCACAGCAAAAATGTCATTTTTAAAAACAGTAATACATTTTAAAAATGTATTTTAAAATACATGTTTTCCTTATTGCAGCCAAGCACAAGATGGGAGGAGAACCATCCTCCAAAATCAATTGTAAAAGCAATTAAATTTTCATGTGGATATAGGGCCAGAATCGCCACACAAAGCCCAGAACATGGTCTGAGGCTCATACACACAGCAAAGTAAGGCCAAGAGAGAAAACTTACTGTCCTGCTTTGCTGTGGTGCAAGAATAACACCACTGCTGGTCCTGGATCCAAAGGGCATGCACTGCTGCTCCCAACCCTGTCTGTAAGCCCAAAGGGGAATTGGATTTTGGCATTCTGCAGCACTGTGCCTTATTTTGGCACCTTCAGAAAGAGAAGTGCACAGCCCAGGGCTTCGACTGCAAGGACTGGCTGTCCCCAAGGTATTCCTGAACTTCAGCACATTTCTCCAAGAGCTCCAGCCATCAGTAGTCTGAAGTTTTCAGTTAATGTTTTCAGGCACGTGTGGTAATGAAAATGCACAATATACCCTCAGAGTTTCCAAATACTTCTTTAGTTAAAAGAAGGAGAAGTGACAGCACATAACACAGTAACTGCACCTGAACCACATACTTCAGATTGGAGGGTATCAGATGATCTTTCTCAACAAGGTGGTTCGCCTACATAGCAGCCAGTTCTGTAAGCACTTTTCTTTGATTAGAAAATCATCATGGATTTAATGACCTCTGTTCTTAGCCCTGTATCATATCTCACATGAATTTCTAGCCTTTTTGCAGATAGAAAGCTATGAAAGATGGCTAAAAAGCTACAAGTGCAGTAAAAGTACGTAGGGCTCGTAATCTCACATAGAACTAACAGGTTATGTAAAGCCGTATTATCTCGAAAACCACTCCTCCATATAGACAGGTTTTACTTCTGACCCTGTAGACAAATCAATGAGAGAAGGGGGATAATGCCACCAGCCACAATACTGACATGTAATTACGCTCCCTTGATCTATTTCTGACGTGTTTCCTCGTAAGTCACCTCAAATCACTAGGCATCAGAATGCAAATACCTAAAACTAAGCTTTACCTATTTCAATTGAAAAAAAAACCTTATCTGTTGAGGTCTGATTATACCTCTCAAACTGTTTCTATGAAACTGGAAAAAAAAAAATATTTCTCCTGTTTTCACAAATACTGCTAAATAATTGTAAACCTTCTTCTTATTTCAATAATTTAAGAAAATTCTACACCAACTTACGATACAGTTTTGAAATGGAAATCTGATAATTTATAGATAGCTATCTGTTATGCAATGAACTGTCATTGGCAGAAATACGATACAAAAATACAACTGAGACATTGGTATATACAGCATTCCCCATACAGCTTTCAGAATAAATCCCCCTTTTTCTCCCCCATGTATTTTGATATTACACAGTATGATGCAGTATTAGTTAGGACAATGTACAATGATATTAGTGGTCCATTTATCAGTTGTGGTATTTAGTTTGAACATAATTATCATCTCTGCTTTTGAACAGAAATGAGATTTCCAATTCAATATATGTTTGCCCGCTAGGAAAAGGAAAGCCAAAAAACCCCCTGAGTTTTTGTGAGTATTCTGCTGAGCTGAAATAAATACATTGCTTGCTGCTCAAACAATTCCTAAGGAAGTTCTTACATACCTCATACATACAATGAAGAAATGTAGGAACTTTTTAAAGAAAGGTTATCTATTTTGATACTCTCAACTTTGAAAAA
This sequence comes from Gavia stellata, assembly GCF_030936135.1. Classification (NCBI taxonomy): domain Eukaryota; kingdom Metazoa; phylum Chordata; class Aves; order Gaviiformes; family Gaviidae; genus Gavia; species Gavia stellata. Next base: position 9,439,606 of record NC_082608.1, on the reverse strand, counting down.
AATGAAATCAATACAGTTGATGGGTTAAGAATCACAGCAGCTAAAATTATCTTTCTGTCATGATGTGCTGGTTCTGACATTAGGAAACATAACTATAAAATTTGTATTTATGTGCAGCCAGAACAAACTGATTTAGAGCTTCCTTTTCTCCAAGACAACCTAATTTATATTTTAATTTGCTGGAGGTAATAGATTATCATGGAGTAAATGCATTGTACTGAAAACTCTATTAAATCACTAACTTAATGGGAGCAGAATGATTTTTTCTCTTTTTGGATAAAGTTTAACCTTTGTAAGCATTTTAAAACTAATGTATCAGGCTCTAAATATTTTATGGTCTGTATTAAGCACTGTTTGGGGTTCATGTCCCTTTAGACTCCAACACAGTACATTATACTATACAAAGCAATTTACCCAGACTAATGAGTTCTGTAGTGGCTTCACGAAGATCAGTATCGAATTGCTGCTGCTGCAGGGAAGCATTTGATCCGATATCAAGTATAGTGGGGAAGAGGTTGGCAGACTGCTGCTCATCCTATTTGTATTGTAACTAGCAAAGACATAAATATTCTTTAACTAACAGATGCTGGTTGGTACATGGCCCATAGAAGCCAACCCAAATTTACAGACCGGAGTGGATAAACTCATCTTTTAAAATACTCAATATCAATATGGCTATAAGGTGTAATCTAGTTAGATAATTAGACCAAAAAATCAAGGAAAAATTGATGAAGTGTAAAGGAAATAGAAAAATCTATGCCTTTCCAGCAACCAATACCCTCAAACTGAAGACCAGAACTAAATGAGTAAAACCTGGAAAATTAATTCAGATAATATCTATGTTTTATTAACCTCATGTCTCTATGTTTTTGTAGTGTTTGTTTATACTGATCACATTTACCAAAGTAATTTTTAATTTATGAAGAGTGTAATTTTTTCCTTGGGAGTAGCTGTCTAGTTTTTTTAGCTGCTTAGGTTTAGATATGCATAAGATATACTCAGTTGAAAAGGTTCAGATTTTACTGAGCATTAAGATTCTTTTAGACTCCAGGAATATTATTTTTCTAGCACATGGCCTATTCTCTTGTGAAAAAAGAGCTGCTCAGGAAAAAAAAAAGTTGTTCTTCTCCAATTTTTTAAATTTACATCTGTAATATATTCTATACAAACATTTTGAGGGGTCTTTTTACTGACAGTGGTGTTACCTGATAATTAATGCTGCTTAGGAGGAAGTGCATAAGCTCACTTGTGAAACTCCATAGAGATGAGACTAAAACTCTGAAAACCTCGACCTTCATCCCTGCTGGCCATACATACCAAAGGGCTCATTGACCATTTTTTGTGGCCATGTTCTAATGGAAGGGGCAGGAACCTTTCATAGGAGGCAAAGTGAAGCTCTTAATATAAAGGTTTCTAGTTAATATTAGTGGAGATTATATTATCATTTTACAGCCCTGATGTAGCGCCAGCTGTAACATGAATTAGACGGATAAAAACTCTATCTTGCCTTTGGTCTAACTGTGCAGCTACATGGGCCACTTTCTTTCTCATTCTGCCTGTGATTGAAAATGCTTCAAAGCATGCTTCTCGGACACATGCCTTACTATGTCTCCCGCTGTGTTCTTTTTTTCTAATCTGAAATATGGTAGTCATGGGCTTACTGACCAGCTGTACTCTAACATACATCTGAAACAATTCGTTATTCTTGGAAGCAAGCAACTATAAGGCAAACAATGCTAACACCAAATTTTTGGGCAGCTTTGATGATACACACCTCTCTGGTTCTCACTTCCCCAGATCTGCTAAAAAAACTTCACTTTAAATAACTTTCAGCTTCAAAAACTGAACTAAAGCAGATGGTAAACTTCCACTGCAAATTATGCATGCGGCTCCCATTATTTTTTAACAGAAGTCAGATGCCTTATTTCCTGTACACCATTCTGATAATTTAACCCATCTAATCGAAGCAGAGAATTATTTAGAAAAGGAACCTTCTTTGGAAATTAACTGATAGCTAGAGGCCTAATGCAAGCAGTAAAGCAGAAAGACCATGAAACAAGATAAAGAAAGAGCAATATACAAACACATGATCTGGTTTCTTACATCAAACGTTTACATCTAAAATCCTGGAAAGTGCTATGCATGTTGACAGCAAAACATTAAGTTTCTTATTCCTTACAGCTTTTTCAGTTAATCTCCATCTTCTCAGGCTAAAGTCTCAAACACAACATTATGTGCTATCAGACTACAGATCTGATTTTCACTTTTGATCTAAGTGAAACCTGGGGACAAAATATTAGTTAATCCTCTCATTTTGTCTTTCAGAAGTGAATACAGTTCCTTCAACTGAGCTCAGAGCACCATGAAGGCCTGATCCTGAGCATTTTCACCTACCGTCAGATCAGCAACAAAGGGATGACTGCAGAAGCTATAAAATAAAGGTAAATTCAGGGAATATTTATTGCTAAATAAGAAATTCCCCATGAAGAATTTAGCAGCGTCAGGCTGCTCTCCTTGCCCGCATGAATGATGTCTCGTAAAGTTGGAAACCTCTTCTTTGCCACAGCACACACAGAAGAATCCCTCAAATGTCAGTCAGTGAAATAAAGGAGAGATCAGCATGGTGACTAGAAGGCATATCCTTGGTTTTTATAAAACAAGGGCTTTCAATAACCTAATGGGACTATTACACATTGGGAGGCTGTTTCAAAGAGACAGAAAAGTAATGCTTTTTACACTGCATTGCCAAATTAAACTTTAAAAATTCTCTTGTTTATTATGTCTCCATTTATATATGACTATAATGATTTATTGATTATAGAGTAATATATACTATATTATTAGTAGTATTTTATTACTATATAGTAATTCCTATAATACTTTGGTATAGAGATTTTGCTGTATGTCTCACCAGTTAACCTTCCAGAACAAGCAGTTTTAAAATGCCTCAGTACATACCACTATTAGCCTTTATCTCTTTAAATTCTGAGCGTTCTGAGAGAAGTGGGAAGCTGACAAGCCTTTTCCTCTTTTAAAAAATATATTTCTTTGCATTCAGTTCCAATCCCGAAATTGTATTTTCTCCCTAATTTAGCACCAACAGCATCAAACTGTAAATGGAAACCATGGCTGAGAACAAACCTCTTTTTTGCTGGCTAAAGAGGTTGAAGTTGTCCAGGTATCATATCTGGAGAGACAGACAAAGCGTGCTTTGCTTTCCATATGAGCAGAACCACAAACTCTTTGAGAATATCTGGAAATATTTTCACCAAAAGTATGTACCTTATACTTTGATTGGTTTTTTTCCAAAATTAAATAGATCCCAATATATCAGACTACCTGAAATAAAATAAGAATGGATTTAAGAGGAAACAAAACCACAGCAAAGATAAGGCGCTCTCATATGCAATAGAAGAGTTTCTGAGAAAAACAATGGGGAAATTTACTAAGTGGAAGATGCTTCCCCATGCCTACGAAGGCAAATTTTTAGGACAGTCTGAAATTTTATTTTTTATTTTTATCACGCTGCAAAAACACATTTTCTATCCAATCAAAGATGGAATCACTGGTTTAAAGGGAGCTCAAAAACTGGTCTGTGAAAGACTGACGCATAGGTAAGAATACAGAGCCTTTTGGCTTCAAACTTCTGCTCTGTATGCTGATTGTGCTGGATAAAAGACTGAAAGTTAACTGTTTGTGACGGAGCTGTTAGTGTATCACTCTAATCAGTTTATAAGTCACACCTTCCTGGGGGCAATACAACTTGCTTGAACAAACCTTAGTTGGGCTAAGAGGCTGAGGGCTACAGAAAAAAGAGTCTACAACTTAGAAATCCAGAGTTTCTCACTGTACAAGCATGTAAACCTGCTTTTGCAAAACATCAAAGGCAATCAAGTCTTTCGTCCTAAGGATGCATTAAGGAAAGACTGACAGAGACCTAAATTACTGTTTACCCTAAAACTGGGAAGACAAATACTCTGTGACACACTATTAGGCAGGAGCATCTTAGCTAACTATAAATAAGTGCCATAAGCAATCTCACCATGGCAGCAGAGTTCTATGTGGGCTGATTCATACTTCTGCAGCTCATCAACTTCTTTACCCCACGCTGTCTCAGGTGTCTCTGCAGGGCAGGTGTGATATAACCTGTTATATCAGACCTCTCCAAAATGCTGCATTGTGACATCAGTGCTCTGGATGTCAGCAGTGACATATGAAGGTTGTAATAAATAATCTTTTCTGATTCACTTTAACCTGGGTTATAAACAAATTCACAAAGATGACTGCAGTGTCCCCAACCTGCAGGCAGTACTGAGAGACCCTTCTCCAAGCACACTCTGACTTACTTTGGAAAGGGAGTTGTTTAGGACAGTGAAGGTGTGATTCAAACCAAGCTGTCCTAAAAAATCTCTGAAAGAGAAAGAACTGAACTGACTGAACCCAGAAAACTACAAAAACTCTGTATTATTATTATTATTTTAAACATCCTATGATTTTTTTCAGCCAACCTTATTTTAAGGCCCACTCTGTTGGGTGTAGCTGACAATAGCAATTAAATAGGAATAAATAGGAATAGGGCAGAATTCAGTTCACCCTGATAAATACAGAACACTAGGGTTTTCTGGGGCTCAGAAGTCATCAGGCCTAGAAATATATCATGTTCACATGCACAGAAAAATCTAGTCTACAGAGAGTTTTGCTAAAATTCAGAAACACATTCTTTCTGAGTTGAAAGCCATTTGTTCACTGAAATTAAAAAACAAACACAGTAAATCTCAGTGCCAATGCCATATTTCTACTCTGCAGTTACCAGCATTTGTTCTGTATTAACATCTGTCTTGATGGTTGTGTTCCTAGACCCATCTAGATCCCAGACTGCATTTCAAACATTGAAACAATGAGTGACCTGTTGTTGCTGAATTTATGTAGTGTAATTACTTGTTATCCCATTCATGAATCTTGCTTTGCTGTCATATATTTCAGGCCTGTCCAAGTGCAGGAACACCAAGCACTACAAGAAAAAATGGCCAAGATGTGCTAGCCCAAAACTACTACTTGCTATGATGGAAGAGATCTTTGCTACACATTTATCTGGTTTATATACTAACTCTCTTCTATCTTGACTGGCTATTTATTTGTGTAGTCTCCCCCAGCGATGCAGTTATCAACTGGACTGAAGTAATTAATACAATAAGAATATATGGCAATGAAGCCTCTCTGAAAGGGAACAGGGAGAAATTAATTGTGGATAATAATGTCTGAGAGGGGAAAACCAGACAGATGCATTAATTTTTATACACATTTGATGTATATTGCTGCTGGTCACATTAGTTGTATAAGTCTTCTTTGATATAAGTATGCCTCTAAAGAGAATGCTGGGAATCTTGTGCTGGTAGCTGTATTATGTAAGTGTACTGCCAGATAGAGTGACTCAGGAAGTAGCTCTTATTTTGGAAAAAAAAAAAAAAAGAATAAATTTACAGTTTTCATTCAGGAATTCTCCTCTGGAGGCATAACATCGTGCTTAAAATAATGAGAATCCCTCCCTGGAGGTATCTCTTACCAAGAAAGAGCTAAGGTCTAAAATTGCAATGCTAGAAACACTGCCCTAGAGAAAGTTATAATACAATGATGAAAGACTGAGATTCATTTCTGCAACATAAGAAAAATTCTATCATGGCTCTAAACCAATGCCATTATAAATCTAGGAACATTTGTGCCCTAAAGACAGATCCTACTACAGCCCCACATACTAACACTACAACTGTAGAACTCTGGACATGACAGTAGAAGTATAATATCCTGAAAAGGAGGATTTCCTCCACTGAAAGTAATGAAGTTCTGTGCCATTTAATAATGATCACTACAACCGCCATCATCAATGTTTTAAAGGTTGCTCTGTTTCCCAGTGTGCTTAATAACTGAGGCATTTCAACACCTACCACTTCATTGTGCAGTGAAGGGTGGGCTTTGAGACAGATTAGTAAGATGTGTTATTCCTTCTTTGTGGCAACTTGAGAAAACCATTCATCTTGAAGGACTGTATGAAAGGCTAACTTGCTACTAGTTGCATTTGAGACTCCTCTACTAGGAGAAGGCTCTCCTCGAGAAATGATGAATGCACAGGTCAGCATGATTTACACTAGAAGTCAGCTGAGGAAGCTTCCTTGATATCAGAACTAACGGTATCATTCCTTTTCTAAATTGAGATAGTATCTGCAGAAGGGTTTGACCGTAAGCAAGAACTTCATCATTTTACCACATGACATCAATAAGTCACACTCCTTTATCGACAACCAGTGGGTTCACAGAACTGAAAAGATTATTGCAGGACAAAAGTTAGCCTTTTAACAGACACCAATTAAGTGACTCTATATTAGAAAAATATATTAGATAAGTATAGTAATCATGTAATAGGAATAAAATTGATAGCATACTTGTGTACCTTAATGGTGTGTCTGTTCTATCGGTATCAGTTGGTCAAGAAAAAATAAATATGATCTCTTTTCCCAACCTTATCCTGTCACATCAATTCTATGAATAAACTGGAATTATATTTTAATTTTATATTAACCCTATGGTCATATATGTCCCAAAGTTCACAGATTTGTGAAGTAGAGTCCTCCTGACACTGGAAGATTGTTTGGGGTGACTCCATATGCATTACTGTGGATGACTGTAATGAAAAGATGCAAGAGGTTATACTGAAAAGAGATTTACCAGAATAAAGAGGCTGCTAGTAGTATTCCCCAGAGACTGATCTTGCAATCTGACACAAAATTACAAGGCACTGCCAATACCAAGGACTGTGACATGAAATTTAACACTATAAGGTGCAGTTTTTTGTAGCTGCTTTTGCTATTAATTGTACATTCATAAATTGGAAATTATGAAGACAGGAAGGAATCTAGATTATTGCTCAGACAAAGGATGATTATGCATTACCACCTTGAGGCAGCTTGAAGAAGGTGAATGCAATTCTAAATTGGATGAAATGAAGCATTTTTATTAGGCACAAGGGAATATTAATGCTAGGAAATAAGAACATGGGAAAGACCCAATTTGGCATATTGCTATCTGGTATGGTTCTGAGTATCCTTGATCCTTATCCATGAACGTAAGTGAAACAAAAACATGAGGAAGGGTTACTATTTTAAGTATTTGTCTTCTGAAGAGAGACTGGAAGAGCTTGGCTTTCTTTAAACTACTTAAATAGAAACTCAGGGGTGGACATGAGCACTATGATAATCTCCCAGAGCAAATGCTGACTGATGAATGACGGAAGTATATCAGAGGTAAAAGATCAGGAGGTAGGATGGGTCCACTGGTGCTCTTTGGGGTGTTACAATACAGAGGCGTGACTGGTGTGTCCACTGGAGAGACACAGGCCACTTGCAGTGCTAGTGAACTCTCCTGTTTCTCTTTTGGTTTTGGTTGTATGGGGCTTTTTCACGCCACCTTAAGATTTATTGATTTAGTGTTTATAGCATGTTTTAAGTTAATTATAGAGCATAGATAAGTACTTTATGTAGATTTCTTCATATCGGGTAATTATGATGTGGTTGCCACTGATCAATAAGGAAATAACTCAGTGTTCCAGATGTTCTCAGCATTCCCTTCCAGTCTTCAGCTCAGAAGTTTAATTGTAATATATGTTCCATCTTTCTGTTGTGTGTTTTAAACAGCAGACATCCACAGAGTCACAGAATAGTTGAGATTGGAAAGTCAATTCAGTCAGTTTTCAATCCAACTGACTGTCCCAAGTCTAAGTAGATATCCACATTCTAACATTTTAGGAAATATAGTTACCATTTGATAAGGAAAAACTATAATTTATTTTATCTTATATGCAATAATGGATCATTCTTGCTCAGCTATGTATTTGCAATTGTACCTTCAAGGGCAATAATTGCACCTCTAGGCATCTAAATCTTCATCAGTTTGTATGCAGTTACTTGAACTGCATCCACATGATCTCACAAAAATTAGAAAGTCTGTATATATATGAAATGTGGAACTATATTACTAATCACTACTTTGATTCCTCCTCTTCCTCCAGTCCATTGCTAAATATCCATGGCTAATTTATGCAGCATGACACAGTGCCAAATCATTCATTGTCTGAGATGGCAGAAACACTTCTCAGACATACAACTACCTTAGACCATCCTCATGTGGGCAAACCCATCCAGGCCAGTATGGAGCTACACTTCCATTTTGACCTTAGTGTGTATTTGACCCCAATAAATCCCTAGTGTACATCTTATTTACATATTTATATTCTTTACTTTTTAGTTCATTCAGAGAACTCCAAGAAAATAAGAAAATGCATAGGATACTAAGGATTAGTGGTGGTGTAATTAATGAGAAACTATGAAATAGATGTGGCAATTACAATGCTCTCTGGGACAAAGTGTTTAATGGGACAATTCAAAGTACATCCAGGGTATTTAATCCCTTGGAACTCATTTTACATCTGCTTTATTACAAATGAAATGTGAAGACTTAAACATTGGTCTTGCTTTCATTGTTCAGGAAATAGAGCTTATAATTATCTCCATAAAGGAGGAAGTATTTAAATACCCTGCATTCTATGTATAGTAACAGGGTACAGTTCACAATGCAAATCCTGCAGGAGCCTAAAATACAGGCAGATCAAAAAGAAAACTGTGAAGTAATACAACTGAGATGTGGTAAAGTGTTATATATAAAATCCTGCACACTTAAATATCACTTTCCTGTCTAGGAAAAAAAAAAACCAAACCCAAAAAACCCCAAACAAACTGCCTCTTCAGTTTCAGGGAAACCAGCAGTCCTTGCCAGAAGAATAAATCAGACAGTAGGAGACAAAAACTATTATAGATTCACTGTGTGAAAAAGTGACCTCACTGAAATTGGCTTTAGCATTGTGGATGAATGCCCGATGGCTCAAAACAGATCTAGTTTAGTCAACCTTATCTTCTTCAATGGGAGATAGTAGGAAACATAGTAGTTATAAGGTCAGCACTGCAAGGTCAAAAAGCATGTGTTGTCATGTCCTATGTACTGTGGTTTTAAATGCAAACTAAATAAGGGAAAAATAGGGTAATATGTCACCTATTGAGTAGCTAGGGACAGTGATATAAGAAGCAAGGGAAGGTAAAATGACTGATTCAGATAATAACTGAAATCAAGACAGCATGGATTCATGCCCCGAATGCTTCACATAGTATTTTAGCTCCTAAAGCTGTGTTTTACCCTGGTGTGCCTCTTGGAGTTTTTTCAGATAACAGAAGTCATCACAGATGATTGTGTTCGATATAGTAAAATCACTCCTACTGCTTCAGTTCCTCTCCACTGTTATCTGCTGGACTGGCACTGTAAATCAGGTATGACCAAATTAGCTAAAGACTAATGGACCAGTTGCCAAGATACAGCTGTGTGCCTTCAGATGCTGAAGTCTGCAGAGGAAATTCTTATTCTATTTGCTGGTAGCATCTGCATCCTTATGCTAAAAGTAGTACAACACCACACCTAAACTAATGTCTTTCTCATTTTTAGCGATCTTCCTGCCCAGTGCCTACTGAGCCACAGCCCAGTACACCATTTGGAGTATCGCCAACTGCATTAACAGAAAAGGAAAAAAGAAAAGGTGAAGTGAAAGAAAAGTCATGAATGGTATCCCTACTGCTCTAATAAAGAGCTGGAAATCCAAAAAACTATGCCATCATGTTGAGGAAAGGAGGGGAGAGAAAACAAGTTACTTGGATCACATAATGCAAAGTTTAATGAAGACGACAAAATGTGGTATAACAGAAAACATATATACTATTTGGGACAAAACTTTGCTCTGTCCTTATTGACAGAAATCTGTACCCACTTTGGCATAATGGAATTCTCTTTGGCAGCTACAATGTGCTCACACTAAAACCTCCCACCATTTGGAAAAGCTGGGTGCATCTAACAGAGGCATCTCTGTTTTAAAAGTGTTCATTAGAAGAGTTTCATCTGGCAAAATATGGCTTTGACAATGCCATGGGAAGCACAGCTGGAACAGTAATTTCCTTTTTCCAGTTTTCCTCTAACTTGGGCAGGTATTTGCAGAAGATTGCAGAGATGTGCCAGTTGAAGGTTCAGGGCTCAGGGGCTGGACAACGAACACAATTTGTGAAGGATGCAGAGAATCATTGCTCACTGCTGGTCTTCAGAGACATACTGTATAAAGAAGCAGTTCTTGTATAAAAACACAATTCCATGCCTTAAATGACATGCATACAGACATGGCTTTTCCCAAGCTCTTGCTCCCTTTCCAGGTGCTGAGCAGCCCATGCTACCTTACATCTGGTAAAAGAACTGCTGCACAAGTGCAGTTAAAGTGTGCATCTTCTTGTTCTGCAATGCCCAGTTCTGTACTGCTTGTGCTATGAGTCTACTCAGATTCGTAGAGTGTGGCAGAATCACTCAGACAATATATGATTCATCTGCACAGAGGTACAAGGGCCCCTTTTTTCAGAACCTTCAAAATCCTAAAGCATTCCCTGCTGCAAACAATGTACATGATCTCAGACTTCCCAGGTATGAAGCTTGTGTGCTGAATTTGCTCAGAGCAGGTTACTCTACTTCCCCTTGTCTTTCTTGAAGGTCTACAAGGAGAAAGGGGTATTTGAAATTTAAGGGCAGCATATGTGGAATCATGAACAGTACAAAAAAGCTGAACATGCTTCAGTGAATTTTTATGCACAATGTTACCTACATGACTTTCCTGGAATTCTAAGCTAAGGCCATCACAAGGACTTGTCACTGCCTGTTATGAAGGAAAAGATAAAATGAATCACAACACAGGAGAACAGAAAAACTCTAAAAAGAAACCAATCTAACAGGAATTCAGTTGGCCATCCTCCTCTAAAAATTACAATTGTTGAATTCAGTGAGGCCAGACATGCACACTAGCCTCAGGCTTGACAATCTGTCAGAAAACAATGCTAGTCTCCCATGCCATTTTGCATTTGGATATGAAATAGATCACGAAATGGTTGTTCAGGCCTGAAAAAGCTATTAGTGTTCTAAAGCTTCTAAAGGGATAGGCAGAGTCCATTAATGATAACATTTGTCTGGGAAAAAGCAAATGGATAGGTACTGGGCTTCAGGTAATAATTGCATTCCAGAAATGCTTAAGCACATTGGAAACTCTCCTGCACTGAGCTCTTGGTGTATAATCAAAAGCCTGACTTCTCAGCTCTTGTGGTACCTTCCACCTTCAAAACAACTTATAAGAACTACCTAATCCTTACAGCATCACAGTGAAGTACCGTTAACTCCATGTCCCGATGAAACTGAGTTGCCTCACTCAGAAGTCTGACTCAGAGTAAATTATGAGACTAATCCCTGGCTCTCAGTGCCTCCTTCCTACTGGCAAGAACATGTTTCTCTCCTGGTTGAACTTAGCTGTTTAACAAGACTTAGATCTTTGGAAAATATTGCTCGGTCATGACATGAACAGGTTACTCGAGTACGTGAAGAGAAGAGGAGAAATAAATTGATTACGCACTAGAACCATAAACAATTTATTAACTAATCCTACATACTTTTTGATAGAGTGGCTGAAGGGTCCCTCAAAATAAAACATCCTGTTGTTAAAACCTTGCTTTCTTGTTTGAAGGCTTTGTTTCCCTGGACTATTTCCAGAAGACGAAGCCAGCAGGCAGAATATCAGTACTGCACAGGAACAACAGTGAATGTAGCCTGGAAAGCAAACTGCAAAGTGAAATGTGACTTCATATTAATATTGGGTCTGTTCCTTTAGGGTCTAAATGGTTCTTTATTTTCTTGAACACCACTCACAACATATATGCGTACCGTCTAGCATCACACCCAGATTTGAAGAAAATAAATTCATTAACGTAAACATGGTTTTGAGCATGACAAGAGCAGAGTTCTGAAAATATTTTGCATTCATTTTGAATGACCAAAAATATTTTGGAAACACTGCACCTATAGACCAGCACCAAAGAAAGCAGCTTCCCCTAAGCACAATGCAGAAATCTCTGCACAAACTGTGAAAGAAAATGTTTGGATGTAAGTGCAATAGTATTTCCCAAAAAGAAGTTCTATACATTTCTGTATAAACAAGGCAGAGATTCTTCAACTGAAATGCTGTGTACACAATCCCTTTCAATGGCCACTATTTACTCATAAGATGCCAAAACATTTACTTAAACCAAAATCCATTTTTTAATGTTCCTTATCATTATCAAGTCATCTGTTGTTACATAGCAAAATCTTCATTATGTAATGCAGTATAGCACTACCATTAGAAAAATCTACAAAAGAACAGAAAATAACCTACTGAAAATTTGAAAATAACTTATTTTTCAGTCAATTTTGCTGTAACTTCTCTGAGGCTATCAAAAAAGATGTTAAAAAAACTTCATATGTTGTCAATCATAAATTATGGCTTCTTGGTTGCTTGCTTGTTTTAAATTAACAAGCATTTTAAAGACAGATAAATATAATTAAATTAAATATTGGATACTTCATGAATTTTCTAGATGCCTTTTTCAGTCTGTATTTTTTGCACTAACTTTTCTGAAGTTATTTCTTACTTCCTCGGTTAGTAAAAAGTTAAATATTAAAAGGAAAGCCAGAAGAGATTTGTACATCGAACCCAAAAGGACCCATGCTGTAATATTGTGGTTTAAAACCCCAGAACTGCAACTAAGGAAATGCCAGGAATGGCATAACCTACTTCCTTGTGTCCTGTTCTTCTTCTCTTTCCCATGGTCTGGCTCCTCTCCGTACCCTCCACTGCTTCTATGAGCCCTGCAATCCAGTCCATGCCCTCTCCTTTTCAGCACTATTTCTGTTCTCACCTCCTTCATGTCCTGCTAATATTTCCTTCCACAAGATACTTGGGTTTCCCGTTCAGCACTGTTATCTATCTTGTTGCCCATCAAATACTTCAGGTTTCTGTTCTTATCTGCCCTTTCCTTCACCAGCAGGTTACTGTCTGTTCTCTTGCCGTTCCTTCACATTCAGCTCAAGCAGTTCTCTCCTGTTTTCTCCAGACTATCAGCACAGGACAGACGCTCTGTCTACTCTCAGGTGCTTTGCCAGGCAATAAATTTGGATACAGCAACAAAGAGCTGCTTTTCTGCTAACGTTCTCCTACATGTTGGAGCATGTTTATTGTCTCTCAGTCCTGGCATGGTGTAGGTGCAAACCCATCAGCAGGACTGGTGATAATCATGTTCAGTTAGGACAAAATCTTCAGAGAATCTAGGTAACAGTTGTTAACAAACTTGTATGGATCATGTATGGAATATGGCAGAAGCTTACAGCTTCTCTAAATTCTTCAGAGAGACTTCAAAAGGATATATCCCTCCTTGCAGACTTCACTTTTCTCAGACCCAAAACTGCTTTTCAGGAAAAATGGTTTGCTATCTTCAGGAGTTCTTTTTTTGGGATGTATGGATAGAAGTCAGTTCTATTTCAGGCCAATACTTACAATTTTGGTAAACTTACAAACATTTCTATGTATCATGGAGAATGCTGGGTAAGCTTCACTCTCACCATTCCTGTTGCTTTCAACTGGACATATTTTTGCCCATCCACCACATGCTTCACTTCCCATAACTTGACAGTTTTGTGGCTTTTCATAAAGGATCAGGTCAGACAGGCTTTTTGATGTTGTGATGCCACATCAGCCCCGGGAATATGAAGATCTTATTTACCCAGAGCTAAACCTCAACAGAAGAATCTAAGAGCACCAAAATCTCACTTTGAGAAAGACAGAAACTAGAAAAAGGAGTAAGCATCATCTCCTGCATCCACCAGTTCAAATGCAAGCCATAAAATACCACATTAGAAGTCAGAACAGTATCAGCACCCCTCTGTATGCCTGACACCATGCAAATACATAGGCAATGCAGACATGCCAATCATTTGTATACAGTCTCTAGAGGCTCCAGGAGTCTGGATCTGCACATCAGAGGTAGATTTATTTGACTGTGACTATGTGCTCTGCACAGTAAGAACCAATGAATCTTGTGTTGGATTGGTTAAAATTGTAATTGTACAATCTCTGTGATCCAAAGAACAAGGAATCATTTTTCACAGTGAAACACTTAGCAATTGGACAGATTCAAACTGTCTGCCTCATAGCATTTGTAGCTGTTCTTTACATTGCCACATAAATCAAAGGCATGTATTTTGACCCTCCTACACATAATGCAGCCAAATAGGAAGTGATATGACAAAAAGAACATTGCTAGTTGAATTTAGAACAGCTTTTCAGAAAGAAAAACAACAGTGGATATAAACACCTTACCTATTCACAAAATTTGAGATGATCTTCAAAATAAAAAATACAAAAACTATACAATTAACAATTAGGTTGCTGAAACTATACCAATATTCCATTTTTACTACTACATATAAAGGGGAAGAGAGAGGGGGAAATGCAGACATAGAAATAGCTAGCAAAACGATCAGGTTCTTTTCAAAATTAGAAGGGGGGTGTGGAAAGAGACCTGAATTACCCTCACTTATTTGGTTCTATTTCCGTAAAAGCTGTTCAGAAGACCAAGAATTGAAAACCCTTGCTTTCCATGCCTAATAAGGTTTTCAGGCAATCAAAATTACAGCAGTTTTAGAAAAGAGTTTAGAGTCCGGTTTGTCATCCATTATGTTTATGGAGAAGCATAAACCATGTATGCAAATAACCTGTGAAATACCAAAACTTATGCTAAACCTCTTTGGGAATTCTACTGTAGCTCATGGGCTAAGAATTGGATGTCAATTTACATTGATACTGCTCAGAAAAATTCTCCACTATAGTAGAAAAACTGCAAGTATTTATCTTTGAGTGATACCCGCCCACCCCAAAATAAAATGTGAAAGAGGTAAAAAAGCACAGACACTCAGAAGAAACAACCATATTTCCAGCAGTCAGGCTTTCTTAGGAGACTGCTCAGACAGCTCGTGTGACATCTAGTAAGTCTAGGTTGATAAGATACTGAAGCCAGAGCAGAGTTCAGAGACAAAGCCTAGGACTGAATGACTCACCAAGGGGACTGCTATTGCCCAAGACTCTTAAATCTGATTGTTCAAACTCACTGTGTTATGCAGTTAATGAGTTACCTTAGTACCACATTATTGATTCTGTGCTCTAAACTATCTATTTGCAATTCAGAGAGCCACACAGATAAGATATTAGAGACACATTAGTGACACCTGTGGAACGCAGCTTAGCTGCCCACCAGCACACCCCTGCTGTATGTATGACACAGATCACTCTAAGACTCCAGATGCCAGTTTGTGCCACAAACTATGTTAAATGATGAAGTCAGCATATGGGCAAATAAAAATAAAGTGCTTAAGATGGAAAGCATCTATGCGTTTCAAGTTCACATATACCGCTAGTAATTGCAACGTCTGTTGCAGTGTTCAGCAGCTACATCTGCTGCTCAAGGGACACCTACAAACTGAGCCATTGCCATCTAGCCAGTTTATTCACATTCTGTGAAATCACTTGCACTAGGCATCACAGTCCTTGATTTCAAGTTAGCAAAGTCACTTGCACAGCTCCTCACAGCTTTTACCTGAAGTGGTAACAGAGCAAATAAAAATTGTATCCTGCTTACCACAATTAATATATTTACAGCAGGTGATGCCACAGTTCTATCCAATTAGTGACAGTACAAACATATCTTCCAATGAAACAGAGTGGCTATGTTTAATCACTTCCTCTATTTCACATTATTTGTTTAGATTTAGACACAAATGAATGGAAGCCAATAGTATTTTTCACAGCCTGATAAATTAAAAGTGCATTCACAGAGATTTGACCATTCAGAAGCACAAAACTCAGACCCAAGAAAGCAAGTTATTATACCTAATCCGCAATCTAAGATCACAAAATATACCTTTTATCCACCCATATTAATTTTAGGGGGCATATGATCAGTGTAACTACATACCTGCAGCTAAGGTAGAGAGTTGGCCAAGTCATCCAGTACGTTAGTGAAAGAAACTCATGCACGGCTTCTGCCTAAAAGCCTATAGGAGTATCTGTTACCATGTCAGACCTCAGTCTCTAATATTTCAGTTGTCAAGGACAACATACTTTAAACTCTTCAGAAATGGAAAGGGATCACCATGGCCCACAGCATCCCAGCGTATTCTTTTTTCTTCAGAAGGCTGCAGAACCACTGCTTTTACTTAGAAAACTTGTAGCAAGATAAAAAGTCAGGCCTCAGAGCAAAATAAAGACTTTAAACTCAACCTTGACACCAACAGATTCTGAAGTATAAAAACCTTGTGTTCAAAAGCTTTTCCTATGGGGTTTACTATTTTCTGCACCTGAACCCAAGTGGTTTGAAGATACAGTTCAATTTTTCATTTCTTTTGAGAGCCCTTCCATGTAGTGGAAGAACAGAGCTATCGCATTGCTAAATCACTGAATCAATGTCAAGGTCATGTGTTTATTTGATAATCTCTGATAGGCTGTAAAAAAACATTTCTTGAGATAAATGCATCACCATGACTGGGGTTCTGTACCTTTTTATCACAGATGATAGCTACTTCAGAAGAAACAGAAACTAAGGCATACCTAGCTTTTTACAGATTTGTATTAATGATCTGTTTTCTTCATTTGAAGCCTCCTCCTGTTAAGTTACTGAGTATTAGGATCAGAATTGTCCTACATGGGGGGATGAACAAAGTTCCTCCCAAACATGTTGGCCTTGCTCCTGGCATTTGCTGGTAACTTTCTTTGCCGAAGTGACACAAAGTAATCCTTGTTCTAGGAGTCCATTTCTAGGACAGTCAGGAGGGCTGGACTCAGGGACTGTCAAGGGCTGGCTGTCCTATAGGTTACCGTAAGATAAGGACATGCTGTAATTACAAAATAAAGCAACTGGCTGTGAAAGATTATAGCCAGCCAAACAGGCATTTGTTTTTCCTTATAAATATGTAGGAGCTGTTCTGTTTCCATTTACTGTTTCAGCTAATGGCCACAGGAATTTTGCCAATTTGCTGTGTCAGGTATGTCAGAGCTCATTTGACTTTCCTAACCAGGCTTTCCCTAGTAATGAGCACCAGAAATATACTAAAAAACAATTAAACAAACCCTAGATCCTTTATCATCTGTTGCAATTTGAAGAGTTTTCTGAGATCAGATTGTTATGACAAAACTTTTATTAATATATAAACTGTTTTATAGGTGAATGATCAGTAATTCAACTTACACAAATGGGCCCCTAGAAAAAGCTGCTAGGAGTTTGTGCCAGCCTTCAGCTTTGACATTCACTGCTGTCCCTTCAGATGCTTGCCACAGGCAACTTCTGGCTATACTTTTACCTCCTCTTTCTAAGAGCAACTTGAGAACAGAATAAACGTCAATAAAAACAAAGCCTAGTTTAACAGCAGAGGGAAAATATGATAGTAAGAAATGCCATCTAGCACTCTCCTCTTCTGTGCAGCCCTGGAAAGATGCAGTAGGAATGAAGCCCCGGGGAACAGATGCCTTCAGTCTTGCAGAACACTGCTTTTGTTAGCAAATCACCACCAGTGTCCCCTTCTAGTGAAAAGCTTTCCATGCAACAGCAGAGAGGAAAACTCTCTAACATTTAGGAAAGTCAGTCACGTACAGGGCATTGTGGAGTTCCAGGGGCTTATCCCAGAATGACTGCCAGTTATCTGCACAGGTCCAGCCCTCTAAGTCTCATTCTCTGGAACTATGTGGTACAGATAAAAATGTGACTACAGCTGGACTTGCCATGTAAGTCTTTTCTTTTTCCTTTTTCTTTTCTTTTTTTTCCCCACTCAAGAGAAAGGCAAGTGAGTCCGAAACTACTGGCAAAAATCTGTGAGAGGAAACAAACCGCAAAGCAATTTATAGTGAGTATTGATCACTTGGTTGAATGTCCAGGAAGTCATTCTGTGCTCAATCTTCCCTAATGCATGCTTAAATACTATACACCAACTAAGAGGGACACCAGAGCTCTGATGGCCCGTCTATACTAAGTATCATTTAATTGTGCACATACCCGAGCGATCTTTAAATGAGCCGCAGCAGCCAAGCCCTCAGCAGCAACCAGCTGTCCGAATGTTTGTTTCTTGGTTGAATTTTGTAGCCCATCTTGAACTCTGGGTTGTTTTTCTGTAGCAAGCTTCAGGTGTATGTACAGATGGGCAAATGCGTACAGATGTACACAGTGTATGTGCCTACCTATCCTGAAGCAACTTGTGTTGGGTGTCCGTGTCCAGGTTCTCTTGCGGGTGGCTGCAGGGGGTCTCTGTGAGGAGAGGCGGGGGCTGCCCTGCGCTGGACAGGGCCGGTTCCAGCCGGTTCCGCAGCCGCCCCAGCGCAGGGCACAGCTGAGCCCCTCAGCGACGCTGGTGGGGCCTCTGTGGAAACCTGTTTGAGAAAGGGCAAAAAGCTGCCCGGCAGCGAGGGGAAAGCGTGAGGAAAAGGGTGAGGCTCAGCCCTGCAGCACCGAGCTAGGAGAAGCGGGTGGAGGAGGTGCTCCAGGGGCTGGAGCAGGGATTCCCCTCAGCCTGTGGGGAGACCACGGGGGAAGCGGATACCCACGCTGCAGCCCCTGGACGGCCCCACGCTGGAGGAGATGGACGTTTCCCAAAGGAATTGTGGCCTGTGGAGAGTACCCGCACTGAAGTGGGGAAAAGTTGTGAGGAGGGGGGGAGCAGCAGAGAGGAACTGTTACGGACCGACCACAACCCGCCATTCCCCATCGCCTGCCCTGGCTGGGGGGTAGAGAATCACCCGGGTATCGTCTGTATGTTCTGTTGTCCTTTCCCATTTCCGTTGCCTTCAGAGAAAGAAGTAGACAATTCTCACAGTAAAAAACCTGAGCCTACAAACAAAGTCTAGATAACTGGTAATAGAAATCATCAATTCTTGTAAAACCAAATCTCCCTTTACAGGCAAATACAGTCAATTAAATTATGATAAGTACCATCTTCTATCTAACTTACATTCAATTACTTCAAAAAGGCTGAATAAATTTGAAGGAGAATTAGATCTCTAAAATACACTTCTTTTATAGCAGTTTCTTCACCACTAAAAAAAATTATTTGTTTTCCTGCATGATGTAGCCATGCACATACACACATACTCCAGGCTACGATAAAATTAAACATAAATTATACTCTAAAGTTGTACAGAATATGCAGAATATACATTCTATCTCTAGCTGTTCATTAAATTTTATTGCCAAAATGATTTTTGCAATAGCCTTCAAGTTTTAACACAAGAAACTAATCACAGATTTTCTAAATCTTCTGATTCACATGCTATTTAAAGTGACTGCCCTTGCGCTAAACGTGTACTAGCCAAAATATATCTGATCATGCTGAAATCTCCCACTCATACCACAGCCCCTTCAGCCCACTGTATTTCAAGGATCAGTTTTGGCTATTCGGATCAGTACTGGCAGCATTTCTTTGAAATCCACGTTTGCCACTTCCCCCTTAGGGCAAAAGCAACAGCTTTATTCTTCTGGACTGCATTCCAATACATGGTATGTTTCTTGAAATGATTGGGTAACACAAAGCAATGACTGCTTTGTTGTTTTCACAATACTGTCTTATGAGTCAGGGATGCTATGGCAAGCTGGGCCATATTTCCAAAAAGCTTCCCAATGCACTATATAAGTTATGAAATGATGTGCATTCTAAACTATTTTGGCATAGAAATATACTTCTAAATTCATTAAGCAGAAGGGTGGATGAATTTACTAAATTTCAATATATTTGTTCAAATAATTTTTAACACCTGATGGAAATTCAATCTTTAATGGCCATAAGACAGGCATCCCAAAAAACTTTCTCCATAAATTAAAGCACTTTGGAAAGGTACTAGAGAAAGAGCACTGTTGGGAGGAGGAGAGAGAGACTGTGATGTATGAGGTGGTTCAGTGCTGGGCACTTTGCCCTTGGGTCAGTATCAATACTGACATAGAGCCAGTGGCACCACCGTGGTGGACAAAATTTAAACATCAGGTCAGAGCCACCAATGCGTAATTATCATATATCCCACAGGCATGGCTAATGGTACTTTTTGGAGTAATCACATCTTAACCACTGAGAATACCTACTACTAGTTTAAATTGGCTAGAATATGCCCCTCATTCCACCTCATTGGTGTGTAATGTGGCCTTGCCTGATTAGTAGATGTTTTAGTCTGGCCAGAGGTAGCTTATTACTGTATAAAAGCAATTGTGTAGCTTAAGTCATGTATATTTCTAACCTAAGTCATGTATTTTTCTAACCTAAAAGAATAAACTACAAGAGGTGAGGAGAAAGGAGAGTGCGATCACGGAATGTTTTAAACATAACAAAACCACATATATAAAAAAGTATTTGTGACGTGCAAAACTGGGAAAGATTTTAAATACATAGATTATCATTACTATTGCCTGTAAGTACTAGAATTTGACTGTTTCACCTCTAGATGTCAAGGACAATAGTTAATTTATACAAAGTAGATAAATGAGGTGGAAACTAATCAGAAGATGTTTGTTTATCTGTTCTTTGATGATATATTACACTGCAATAATAAGACAGTAACTGTGTGTTCTACTGGCTGAGAATAACTTCCAACATCATTTCTCATTTTTACATATCAGATCTGAAAGCACCTCCCAGTCTCTGAAGTTCAGCAAAATTCAAAAACAGTAATTAAGCCCAGCCAACTGGTAGCAGGGGATTTTAACAAGAGAACAACATTAAATTCTTTCAACTGACTTGTGTGCATGTCATCTCCTGTCTCCTCTGAATTTAATGGTCACAAGTACCAGATTGCATTAAAATGCTAATTTTTGTTTGTACTGGGCAACTCCAAATGTGCATGTGGTTTTAATTGCATTTTAATTTTACAAAAAATGTTAAAATACTCATTGTCTTCTATTAACACATTGTATTATAATGCAAGAAAACAATTATTTCAGAACACAAGTAATATCATACTTTGATTTAAAAGTCTGTATGGCTAAACATGCCCTTAACAATCCACTGCAACCTGCATGCTTGCTGGGAGATGAGAAGATTGGGGAGGCTTTTAAAAGAAAATTTTCTGTCTTATGCTGAAAATCCAGAGGTTTACCAAAGAGCTGATGTGGTTCAGTAGAAAACACAAGTTCTTGATCAAAGACATCTAAGAAAATTACATAGTTCACAAGTTCAGTTTACTTGTCCAAAGGCAAGGGCCTCTCCTTCTCTCCCTTCTGATAAACTCTGACGTGAAAGTGTGTTATGCTTGCTTTTCCTGGAACTCACAGCAGTAGATCTGCTTTTGCCCTCCAAAGGCCAAGACCTCCACCACTGGTGCAATGTGACAGAACACACAGTGCTTCATTTTTTTCCCCAATTATAAAACACCCCTATTTTGGTTTCCCTTAAAGATGCCAATTACAAGCTGCTTATTAAAAAAAAATAATTTACAGGCTTGAGGAAGTTGATGAGAAGCTACTATTTCTGACAGCATATTAATCAACAGAGAAAATTGTAAAATAAATGGAGAGGAGGAAGAAGTCTATTTAAGCAAGTCAAAGAGACTAGATAGAAATAAATTTATGTTGTGGTAAGTGGTAGGAATTTGATTTAACAGAACTTATAAACCATACATATGGTCTTTCACAAATGCATAAATGCAAGTAGAGGTCTAATACAATCTTATTTCCTACCCTGCCACCTCACTTCCATAAATGTAAAAAGCACTGACAGCCAAGTAAATATAACGCATTACTTCAAGAGTCTTTAAAAGAAAGGAAACTGAATTATTGTTATGCAGTAATATTTATATCGTCTGCCAGTGTGCTACATCTCCTTTTTATAAAACATACATAAATTTTCAAAGAAAGAAGCATATTAAAGCCCTGCCTGCAACAGTGAGCAGCGGCTTCTGGAGTAAGTCACATAAGCAGCCATGGATTCACCTTGGGCTTTTAGGAAGGCACAGGAAGCCACCAAAATGTCTCACTGTAGAAAGAAAGTGTTTCATTCTGGTAGGCCACAGTTCAATTTTGCAGATTCTTGTAAAATTGCTGATAATTTTAGATATCCTGTAAATGTTTTGCTTTAGAATATGATGTAGTAAATGCATGGGATTTGAACGACATGAAGAATCACCTATACTATGTGAACTGAGGTTTTTCATATATGCTAATAGCCAGCTGCAATCCTAAAATGAATACAGATTAACTGCACTTACATCTTAGGCTGAGCAAAGGGCATATGTGTATTTTGGAAAATGAGATTTTTTACCAACAGTTATATAACATACTGTTAACAGATCACATGCCAAAAATTAGGAACATAGAGTCCGGCTACCAACAAAACTATCAGTGTATAAAAATTCTTTTCAAGGCAACAACAGATTATGTCTATAGGTTTACGAAGAAGATGCACAAGGCTGAATTTCTAAAAATGCTGAATCTATTTCTTATTTTGCTGGGTTTTTTAATGTATTTATCTGCAGCACAGCTTAGCTTCCCCCAAAAAAACATGAGAGGGGGCTGCTCCTAATGTTTCAATTTCTTCTGTCTTTCCTAAGAGAAAAGAGTGACAGGCTGTGCTTACCTCACAGCAGTGATGGCTGGAGTGGTTCATTGGAATGCTGTTTCCAGTCAATTTTAGTGTAAGTGGCAAGTTCTTCAGGGTGCCTTAGTCATCCACAAATAATCCAAAGTGTCAGATGGGGAGGGATTCTCTCCTGCAAGACTAGAGCTATATAATGAAAATGCTGACAGTCTTTTAATTATCAGAGGCAGAAGCGGGTGCTACTATAATAAATCTCTCTTTCCTAAACACAGATGAATCAAAAAACTAATTAGTAGCTTCATCAAAGCTCTCTAGGATCAAAGCTGGTCAAAAAGATTATATAGGAAATGCTACTCCAACAGAGTTTAAAATGAAGACAGTCATTTGGGTACACTTAAACACCCCACACTGGTAGCCAGGCACTCAATTCAATATTCTGCTGACACAGAAAAATACCATGCAACATTACATTATGGAAACATACATACACATTATAGTTTTACTTTTTTTCATTTCCTTATTTTTTAAAGGAAAACATGAAGTGCATTGAATGGAATAAATGAATGGCATGAAACCCTGTAACAATTACGATGATGATTATACAACATTAAAAGATCTTTTCGGTTTACACTTTATAGTAAGATCAAGAAAATGGACATCAAACATTGGTAATCTAGCAAAACAATGGCTCTGGATATCTATTTCTATCTCCCTTTTACACGAGTGGCAATGATGTACTGTAAGATCACAAACCAAGGCAGTCGATTCAGACAGCAATTACAGGCTTTAAAAAGGAACAGCAAATCAGTGGTTCAGCAAAAGCTCAAAGATAGAAATACATCAATGTAAAATATTTGAATGATTCTGAGCATGTTAACTATAAAATATCAGAGCATGTTTGTTGGCATGCTAGAAACATGAAAAAGACATTTATCTTAGAAATTCACCTTTATATCTGCCATTGAGAAAGGATGCTTTACTGACAGAAATGCAGTATTATCAGTGGAATTCTGTAATACACACACTATGTAGAGCTCTAAAGCTCTGATACTTATCTGATTAAATGGTAACATACATTTCCAGAGTTGAGTAAACCAGTCTAAAATACTGCTAAGACCATTATTTCACATTTATTTAAAGACTCTTGTTCACTTCAAATGACTGAAAACAATTACAAGTATCTTCCAGTCTTTCATTAATATCCCAAAGGTAAAACAAATGCATACTGCATGCACATGCAAAACAGAAGAAATCACACTTCTGAAAGAAAAATTAACAGAAAGAGGCCCAAAACCCACATAGTTAAATAAATAAAATATTACAACAGGGTTTCTGTGACATGGAGATAAAACATTAATGCAGAGAATTGAAAAACATGAATGACATTACGTGGTCAATGGGAGCTGAGTGCCAGCCTGCCCCTTCGTGACTTCAAAAGCCTTGCCATAAAGCACTGGATAATCACTGCAATAAAGAAACCTTTAGTATTGTCTAAGTAGCTGTAGAAAAGTATGTGGAAAATAACACTTAGAAAACAATGCTGATCTGACAGAGAACAACAAAAAAGCAATTCCCTTTGAATATAAAATGTACTAGACCTGTAACATTTTGCAAGTCCTATTAAACCATAAATTGCAAGATCAGTATATACTGTGATTTACGCAAGAAATTGCTGAAGATGTTACAGTATGAAAGTCAGTTCCTATAGATCACTTTTGAAAGCCTTTGTGTATCATTTTCTAATTACCGCTTTCCAAATGAGGCAAATTATTCTCCTAACTGCAAAGAAAGAATAGGTAAAATTTCTCTCAACTGAAGTCCTGATTGAGTTCTAGAGTTTGCTGGCACTTCATTCCTTGATGCCTACTCAAGCTATCCAATAACACAAAAACAACAGAGCCTGGGAAGAGCAACACCAACACATTTTTTGAATCCAGCAAGTTTAGTGAAATGTCTCCATTTCTTTTTCTGGTGATTCAATCTTCTTTCTTTTCTTTCGTAAGAACTGCTGTACTCTCAAACTTTCTTACTTGAATTATGTTTCTAAGTGCACGTATTGTAAAAAGTTACTTTTCCCTTTTGGAGTAAGATATTGAATTCTCACTCATCATACAACAAGCAGGCAATAGAAAGAGTGAAACCTGGACAGCTATGGATTTTCATCAGGTGAATGTTTTTTTGGAGGCTGAAAAGGTACAATGTCATCTGAAACCAGAATATCTGTTACATTCTCCAATGAAACTAGATAAGAAGAATGATGAAGCAGCATACGGAATACCCATGAAAGTTACTTTTAGTTTGGCATTTACGTTTACAGGAAAGCGGAATATTGCCAGAGATAACTTTGGTTTTGCGAAATAAAACCACAAAGCAAGATATCTCAGGTCTACATTCTAAGCTCAGATACAACATCTGGGCATTGGTCAAGCAAAACAAACTCACCTTCAATATGAGGTTCCTTTTCTATCTTTTTCTCAGGGTACGTTTCATGGGAGTAGCATCTGAGAACAGCAGAAGTACTTAAGGTCCTAAACAATGCTGTAACACCCACCACGAAGTGATACATTTAGAACTTCTGTTATATTGCAAGATAAATGGATCCTCTCAATTTTTTCTTGGATGATTTATAGAGGAAGGAAGATATTCATTCCTTATAATGATAAATGAAAATTTACTGAAAATATCCTAAGAGAACAGTCATGTTCCAGGTAAACACAACCTACTACAAATTTCTATCCTCTTCCAGAGCAGATGCTTTTCTTTCCTGATCCTCTGTGGTAAACATTTCACTTAAACTTTAAAATACAACTGTATTTCCAGGCACAAAACTATTTGTCCATACAATAGTGACAAAGCTTTTAGATGTAAGTTAAACAAATAATTAAATCGCCTTTTAAAAAAAAAAAAAAATAGATTTTGTATTACACAAACATATGGTTCTATCCCTGCCAAAGACTTAGAGTAAGATATGCAAGCCTACCTATCCAAGAACTCCTTCAACTCTTTCAGTATGCTCTAAGTAGTAACTATGGTCAGGCATGATTAAGCCACCATTATTAATGATCAAATGGGATTTTCTCTGTGTGAGGCTTATGCCTGGTCTGTTTTGCTGTACACATATTAATCAGCCATGGTCATCGCCTAAGTCTAAGATATAGATAAGATGAAAATTGCCATAAACTGGGCTTGCAAAGCTTTCTGTTATTCTAGGGCTGATGTAAATGCAGTACACAGGACAAATAGCTAAGTTGAAAACAAGCCTAAGTGACATATTTATTCCTGCTTTTCCTTTTGTTGGACTCAGAGTATTTTCAAAACAACAAATAGGAAAAGTAAACAGGATGAGAGAAGCTGTAAAAGGTGATACCAGCGAATGAGAGCATGGGTAGGAAAAGGAGTCAAAAGGAGAACATATGAGAGATGAAATCCAGAAAAATAAAATGAAACCGCCATTCCAAAACAAAACATGGGGTGTCCTGGGGCTGACGGCATATTTAACTGGGTTATGGTGAAGTCGCATCCTGAATTCATGTTTTCTCAGTTCATGCAGAATCTAAACCTAGACTGAGGTGCAGCTTCTTGGGTTATGCATGAACACCAGCTGAAGCTTATCTCCATGGATGGGAAATTCCACTAATCTTTTACCCATGTGAATTTTCTGAAGTCTATACAGGAATGAGCTGCTGCTAATCATACTTCTAAGCTGCCAGGCTAGCCAAAATTCACATCCACCTCCTGCTGTCTTTTGGTTGCTGCCAGACCAAGTAAATACTTTCTAGCACCCCGTGATGCTGCTGGAACATAACTGTGCTGCTTAATATTTTTGAGACTTCTATACTTTGTCGAACACAGCTGAAACTGGTCTGCAAGCAGAGCTATCCATGGAGGGAAAAAAGGAATGACACAGAAAGCACTGTTTAATTATGTTCAGGCAGAAATATTTCTAGATTTACTGTAAAAATAATAAAGACTACACTTCCACATAAACCTTGAACTGCACGGTTTATTTTTTTAAACAATTTAGGATATATATGCATAGTGTGAACAAAGATGTAGCCATCTGATCACATACATGTTTTTAAAACTAATTGAAATGCATACATTAATAACACTTTCAGTAGGGTATTGCTAACTCAGCATCCTAACTTTTGCTAACATTGCTAACTCATCTCTGGTATTCAAAATACTTTCAGGTTCTCTGGAACTCTTTATTAACCATCTTGTTAGCAGTACTGAAATGGTGCAGAATCCGTTTGGGGTACATCTCCCTTTGTGTGGAGACCGAAACTGGACCACTGCAGAATTCCACAGGCAACAGCCATAATCATTAAGGGGAAGCCATTTTTAGATCATTAAGAGACAGAAATCACCGCTACATGATTTAGAGAGGGGAAAAAACCGTAAACACCACTACAATTGTTATTGAGACACTGATAAGCTATTTCATCAAAAAATGGATTAGGGATGGATTGGCCTTTTACTAATTTGCTTCAGCTTTCCTAGAGTTCACCCCTGTCTTTTCAAGGTAAATCAACTTATATTGCAAATCTAAATGCTAGATGGAATATCCTGAGATTCATTGCTTTTTCTGAAATAGCCTTTCTGATCTTCCCTTGGCCACATACAGTGCTGTATTGGCTGCCAGGGTGTTTGCATAATGCATGCTCTGCAGTAAATGGATTCCTTACTGAAAAATATAACATTTTAATGTTTGTGGAATTTGTTGCAAAGATAGCAAGCTGTGTCTGGGACAAGCTTCAGTTGAATAGCCAAGTAATTTGACCAGGCATTTTAAAGGACAACTGTAAATATCTCTTTAAAATCATCAGCACAGCTAAGTGTACCCAGAGATAGTTCTGAGTTAAGGGGAAAGACATGCCCCAAACTGAGCCAATGCTCTCCCTTTGTTTATTCACACATATGAAGAAAGTGAATCAAAGCTGAATTTGGCATACAATGTGAGGAGAAGGGAACAGAAGAAGTGCAGTTACCTGCTCATCTCTTACCATTGCTCTCTCCCTAGTTCTGACATGTCTGAGAACAGCAAGAGCAGGTTGCACGGATGAAGTGCATTAGCCAGTCTTCTGTAGAAAGCATTTTGCCAGTAAATTGAGTCAGGGCTTGGTTCCAGAGTCAGCTAAAAGAGGCTGCTAGCCTGTGGCATTCCAGCATTGATGTCTAGAGCTTATGAAATATAATGACTTTTGTTCCTGTGAAAAAGACAACCACCATCATGAATGGGCATTCCCTCATTACATTTTAACATCACTTTGTCCTTAGTAGGGCCCCAACGCTCTAAACTCAAAACTCAGAGTTTCCTCCCAACATCTGAGCAAACGATTTTTAGAAATAATTTCTGTGAAGAATATGAAATTTTTCTTACCGTGATACAGGGAAGTTCTTGCCTCTAGTGATGTAAAAGCTCCTCTAAAGTCAAGGCACTGTCATATAGATTGCTGCAATAAAAATGGATGCTCTGGACTCCAGCTAAGATATTCCTTTGTTGTCTGGGAACTCACAAAATATTAATGTATTCTAGTAACCTACCTTTAAAAGAGCATGGTAATGATGAGCAATATAACCACTGAGATTTCAAAGTTCAGGGAAGGAGATAATATCCATTGCACCATTCTCACACTGTCAGAGGACTTTAAGTTTGCTATAAGTGCAAATTGTGATTCCTTTCCCCACATAGCTCCTATGTCTCAGTAGTGGGAGAAGATTTTAAAAGAAAAATCTTGCAGAAAATTCTGATTGTGAGGACTTCAGACCCACGTCCTGTTATGTATCTCTGTCTGACTGCTAGATAAGGAACATGACATGACCCAGAGCTTTTGCAAATTTTTCTAGCTTATATCCTAAATGATGTCCTGTCAAGAGGAAAGGAAAAAAAAGACCTGTTTTGTTTGTGGCTAAATCTTTAAAGAATATGGTTAACTGAATAAAATACTAAAAATAGACACCTGGATCATCTAACCTAAGCTTATGCAAGAGATTAAATAACAATGCATTACATGTAAAGTTTCCTATGGGAAGGCCAGAGCATTGAATATCTGTGTGTTGTTGACAGTGGAATTTTAAGCAGTGTTTTTCAAAATTACGAGGTAGAGAAATTTAAGAGGATATGAAAGGTGAGTGCATAAGCATGTCTGAAGAAAAGTCATTAATAGCATAAAATATTCGTCATAATAGCCTGATAGATGAGCTTTCAAGCATCCTACTCAGGATTCACTGCATTTCAATATGCCTTTTTTTTAATTACCGAATGTAAATGAATTGACCTTGAGCATAACTTTAATGCTGGCTCATGATTCTTTACACGAAGACTCAGTTCATTCAACAATGTCAGTAGAGTAAATTTACAGTCATTTTGCTTCTAATGCACAAGTCAGCAGAGGAAGTTAAAGCATTTTGTCACTGTGCTGTTCTTGCCAGTGAGCTGAGTTTACCTTACCTTTATTTTCTATTTACAGTCTGTGCATGACTATTCTAGACACATATGATCATGAGACGTGCAAATTAAAATTAATTTTATAGAGACTATAAAGAGGAAAATTTACAAAGAACCTACAAAAATAGTTGCATTTCACTTTGTTGCAGTACACCTTCCTCTTCTGCCACAGTAAATTTTTAATTGGGTGGAATTTATTTATCTTGCTGCCTGCTGTATGTTCCTCTATAACTGACATAGCCCAGAAGCAGAAACTGGTTTGATGTCTTTGAGACTTACACCATCAGAAATTGCAACATTACACTTACACCAATAGTTGAGAATTCAATTCTCAATCAACTTGAAAAAGCAACTTCTGTCTTTGCTGTCCTTTTTGTATTTCCACTTAAGATATATTCCAGTCATTGCATTACTGAAGCCTGGCCTTAGAATTATTTGCAATGTATCCTTGTTTTCCCTCACTTCAGACTAATTCTATCAACTAAGCTCACTGCGCCTGGTAAATTAATTTCTTCATATGCAGGCAGGGCTCATCTTCATACCAGCCACACAATGCTACAGAGACAGAAAGACAAAATCTTCTTAAAAAATTATCTCCACCATGTCAGAATTTGCTTTTCTTGAAGAAAGAGACATCTTTGGTGGCCTTTGTGGCTCAGCATACTCTGTTTCCACAAACAACTTTTCACTGTGTAAGTAATAAAAATTCTCCAACATGGAGAGAGAAAACTGCAAACATTCAGGAAAAAAAACACAGAGAAATCTAGAGAAATTTTTTTTAATTATAGATGTTTACAGGCAAGTGTGTATAATATCGGATTAAAATAAACAAAAATAATGAGGTCATTTCAGACACGTCACTTTACATTCAGTTACTGTGGTCTATTGCAAGTGTTCTTGAAATACCCTCTTCTAATTTGCTGGTGGTATGAATTTGGGTTTGGAACAAGGCCATATATCTTTTCTTTATGAAGCAGTTTTCAGATCCTCTGCATTTATTACAGCTGTACTCCTGACAGTTTATAGCTGACCTTGATAATCATTTGATATTTATATAATGCTAAATGGAATCTTTTGCATGAAACTGCCACAACAATCATGCCTAACATTGCTGAATTATAGAACAGGATTCTTGCTTAGTCTCCACCTACCCAGAAATGTGAAACTTACTGGAAAAAGAGAGGCAGATAGGGAAACACGGAGGAGAATCATCTGGGAAGTAAATGAGAAAAGGGACCTGTCAATTGTAATTACTGCATAAATGAAATACGAAGCCTGTCTAGGTAATTCACACACACACACACACACACACACACACACACTCCCCCTTTTTTTTTTTGTAAGAAAACTGCAGGCTTATGTTTACATTTCTTATGACAACTGTAATTTCTTATTTAACAGTCTCCTCCTCTTTCAACAAATGAAGAGGCAGAAGACTTAAACAATTGTCTTATAGATAGGATTTTTCTGTCTAGAGCTTTAATTCAAAATTATAGCTTTTAATGAAAGTTGTGAATATAAGACCTTCTCATTTTTCAGCAAAGTTTTATGACATGCATGACACTTGAGCATCATTGTATTACCACTGAAGATCCAACACCTTTTTTTTTAGAATTCATTATGTAGCCTGTCATAGTTCCCACTCATCACTTGCCTACTACTTTCAAAATCTTGTGCAAAGATATACTCTTAACTCCATTCATTTGTTTGTAACTACTCTGGATTTACCAAGACAGGAATACAGTCCCTGATGCGTTTTGTTAGAAATCAAGAGCTGCTTTGACCTTGGAAAAATCATGTGTAGAAATCAAAAGAAACACAGAACTGCTTCCCTTAAAAAAATTAGTTATTCCATATCCTTCAAATTATTACAATTATAACAAAGTGTTATGCAATTAAATGGTACAGTAGTGCTTTATACCAGGACCACATCTTTGTGACTTCCACAGATCAACCTTTAAGAAATTTCATTTATCTTCTATATATTCTACTGAAAAACATTATTTAAAATGTTTCATTGTGGGCTTAATGATAAAAATGTACAAGTTTTTTAAGACAATATGTTCCAAAGCAAATTGCATATAGAAATATTAAATGTATGTATTTGGATCATAACATCAGGCAACCTTGATTCTCTCAGAATTTTTCCCTTCTCTGTGAGCTTGACTTTGCAAAACTTTACTTTCCTTTAATATAATGAAAAATTTGCACATTCTTACATGCATGTAACTACATATTTGCACACATATGCCTGTTGAAAATATTATTAAACATTTTAAGGCATATGTGGAAGAACATATTGTTAAAAATCTATGTTCTAAACATGGAAAATGAAGAATTAGCAAGGAATTGAGTCAACTGCAGTGACAGAGATTGCCTCTGAGAAATTTTTTCCACTTCATAGAGTGTTTTAAAAACATTAGTAGTTTGCCCAGTAGAATGCATATTCTCAAAAGCTTTACTTCTGTAAAACCCATTATCTGCCTTCCTTTCAATTACATTTTTGTGGAAACAGCTGAAGTATAGCAGACATGGAGAGGTAGGGAACCTAGGCAGGTAGCCAGACTTTATTCTAAACTTGTCTTTTTGCTCTATAGCAAGGATCTTAATCCAGGATCTATACGCATCTAAGAATTTCTAACAGTATGGTGAGTAATAGCTACTATTCTTTAAAACCAGCTGCAAAGCAGAGGATTATTTTGCTCCATTATATATACTATCTTAAAAGGAGCCTTCACTCTTATTATTAAGAGGAAGGGTGTACAAACTAAAATTTAATTATTATCTTTTTCCCTGTTTCACCACATCCAAACACATCAACAGATGAGATATATGGAATATGTATATTTCATAATTGCATACTTGCGACGTACATCTAATATTATAAACACCACTACTCTGAGTTACAAATTGTAAAATAGTTGCAAGGTATAGTTTATAATATAAACACCAGTACTCCAAACACTCGGATCTGTTATTGCAGAAAGCTTACTTAAGTTTGCCAGAATCAAGTGTATGGCCAAAGGCACATCATACCAACCTCATACTCATCCTAGGTTAACTGTACTTGATGAGAAAAGATAAGGAAGTGACTATGTACCATCAATATTTGCTTAATTTTTTGTATAATTGTTTATTTAACTTGGCGTCACCTTAAAAGCTGGGCATTTTTTCATACAGCATTTAGCCTATTTCTTCAGCTCAAAGAAGTATTTTTAGGAATATGTTTTTGTTATATTGTCATTCATTCCTGTTCAGACCTTCAATTTTAACTGAACAATATTAAGATTTATATAGTGGCTAAGACAAAAATGGCTGAAACATACGCACTGCCCACTGTGGATGAACAGCAGAAGAAACCAAAAAAGTCACTACAATTATTTGTAATACAGTAGTGTATTGCCAAGACCTGTAAAACCACAGTAAGATGGTATTACTGCCTTGCTAGGCAAGAGCTGAGATCAAAAGGACATTAGGTAGGGTAAATTTGCAGCTGAAGAAATGTAGCAGAAAGAACTTAAGGTCCAATTACTGGTTTTTTAGGTTGAAGATAATCAGCAAGCAGCCTGAAAATATTTTAATACCATAAAATCAAAATAAAGATATTCTAACAGAAGATGATGGAACATCAGGAACATTCCTAATGTACTAAAATCGTGTGAGATTTTACCCTAAGTCAGACTGTATGCCTGGCTGTTAGTTCCCTTCTATGCTGAATATTCTAAGAGCACAGTGAATGGATTAAAGTAAGCTTTGCTAAATGCTTAGAGGCTGCTTCATGACTGAGCCTTAGGGGATCAATTTTTCTAATGCAGTAATGCAATTCAGATTCCACCTCTCAAGAACAGCACTCGTTTGTCAAATTAAAATTAATGTCTAACAGAAAATTACAACATTGGTCTAATATTTCTATGTCTTTGGCTTCAGTTAGTTCTTTAACAGAAAGATTCTAGGAAGAAGATCTGTGCTAAAATTTGAGAAGTGTGAAGTACATTACAGATGCTGAACTGGTTGTCCAGCAAGTCAATCAGGGATTATGATTTTATAAAGCTATAACACTTTTTAAGCACAAACTCTCTCTGTGTGGCTTTGTTACATAGATGGAAGAAATTAAGTAACTGCTGACTGGTTAGATCGCAGACAGTTTAATTTTTGCTAAAATCTGAGCAACATGTTATATCCAATAATAAATTACTTTGCCAAACCTGCAAAACAAAAGCAGCTGAAGAAAATAATCCTGGAGTTGAGCAAACTTCAGACAAAACCAGGCACCTTGTAAATCCAGAGCAAGAACATAAATTTCCAAACAGTAATAATCAAACTTCAGCTTGAAAACAAAAGCATACTAAGATTATCTGCTGAACACCCAAATTTCCCTTGTTATAGACAAAATTCAGAAATACATTAACAATTTACAGCAGTTTTATCATAACTACTAACTGAATCCATTTTTATATTACTACATATACCAACAAATGATAATCTCCTATGCTGACAATAATGTTGGTCAAAAACTGCAATTCAATTCCTCAAGACACTGACGAAGCAGTTTTATTCCAAAATGGAATGAAACATGAAATTTTCAGTCCACCCCAACACTACCAACTTTGAAAAAAATGGATAAAAGATAAATTTAAAAAAAAAATTGGATAAAAGATAAATTTAAAAAAAAAGAAAAAAATCTTTATCTTCCCTTTAACAGCCCTGTATGTTACACTACATCACAGCCAGACCTATGGAAGCCATGCAGGTTAATGAGCCCGATTACTGAAGCTGCTGAAGAAGAACCTAAGATTTTTAACAGATCCTTAGCAACTACCATGTTCACCACACCGACCATATCCACTTTGAGAATCTGTGCTTTTTCAACAGAAAAGCATTTAAGCTAAGATAGTCTAAATTAACTAAATACTCTAGATTACTGTCTTTATTGTCAGAAGAACGTTGAAGTTAGCAGACATACCTGAGAATGCAGAACTGGTAGGAATATTCTGATAATTTTTTCAGCTACTGTAAGTATGCAAGGAAGACAAACAAAATATGTATTAAAAAACCCACTATTTATATCATTAAGAAGTGAAAAACATTGCATATCTTACATACATATATATATATACACACACACATAAATATATACACACACCCCCCAACATACAGATGCTGGTTCAGTGGCTTATTTTGTGCCTTATCATAACCAGACTCTATTTTTACATGCCTTGGGGGGCTTCTGAGAGTAGAACAAATATCTTCCACAGTGACAAGAGTTCTGCACACAAATTCTGCATGTGAAATACGTTCACTCAAGAAAATATGTATCAATCAGAGATCCCTGTGGAGACTGAAACCTAAACAAAATAAACAGAGCATATACATATGCTTATTTCCTCAAGAAACTTGAGAAGACACCACATAGGAAAAGAACTGCATTAAAGAGAAACTCCCAGCTGACAGCTCTTGTTTTTGAGAACATACTAACTGGTTCCTTAATAATGCAGCTGCTCTTCTGACTGACAGATGTTCATCTGCATACTCACAACTTTATAAACACTAAGATAAAACTAGCAAGCATAGTTGTTTACTTGAGATTTAGCTATTACAATATTTTAAATCTCTGTATCAAAGTGCAGAACTCAGCTACTTATTTATATTCTGCTTATTTGATTCTTGGCTACACCTTGAAAGCAGCTACATTGCTTCTCATTCTACTCACTGGGACACTACTAAACCTGAGACCTTCCTCAACCATCACATAAAGAAACACAGAATGCTTTAGGCAAATACTAATAGCTGATTGCTATACAGTAGCTTTTCCAAATTATAAACAAATAGAAACATACAATTGATTAGGTTGGAAAGGACCTTTAAGATCATCGAGTCCAACCGTTAACCTAACACTGCCAAGTCCACTACTAAACCATGTCCCTAAGCACCTCATCCACACGTCTTTTAAATACCTCCAGGGATGGTAACTCAACCAACTCCCTGGGCAGCCTGTTCCAATGTCTGACAACCCCTTCAGTGAAGACATTTTTCCTAATATCCAGCCTAAACCTCCCCTGGTGCAACTTGAGGCCATTTCCTCTTGTCCTATCACTGGTCACTTGGGAGAAGAGACTGATACCCGCCTCTCTGCAACCTCCTTTCATTTAGTTGTAGAGAGCGATTAAGGTCTCCTCTGAGCTTTCTCTTCACCAGGCTAAACAACCCCAGTTCTCTCAGCTGCTCCTCAAAAGACGTGTTCTCTAGATCCCTCACCAGCTTTGTTGCCCTTCTTTGGACACACTCCAGCACCTCAATGTCCTTCTCGTAGTGAGGGGCCCAAAATTGAACACAGTATTCGAGATGCGGCCTCACCAGTGCCGACTACAGGGGGAAATCACCTCCCTACTGCTGCTGGCCACACTACTTCTGATACAGGCCAGGATGCCATTGGCCTTCTTGGCCACCTGGGCACACTGCTGGCTCATATTCAGCCAGCTGTTGGCCAATACCCCCAGGTCCTTTTCTGCAGGGCAGCTGTCCAGCCACTCGTCCCCAAGCCTGTAGCGTTGCATGGGGTTGTTGTGACCCAAGTGCAGGACCCGGCACTTGGCCTTGTTGACTCTTATACAGTTGGCCTGGGCCCATCGATCCAGCCCATCCACATCCCTCTGCAGAGCCTTCCAACCCTCAAGCAGTCAGCAGTCCCGCCCCAGGTAAATCGGCTTCACCCATAAACCACCTCTGACACTGCATAACAATTTCTATGGAGTAGTTAAAAATATTTCCACTCTTTTTCTTTGGTTCTTGCTCATTTCAGTTAATGCTGCCCAAACACTTATTGCCAGTATCTGGCCAGATGGAAGCTTCCTGTGAACTGAATTTGACCCACAAGTTGCCCATTAGATAAAAGTTACATATTAATATATGGTACACAACTAAAACTCTTTAGTACACCCTTGTCAATTTTTTTCCTTATTCTCCTCAAACACCTGTCAAATATTTACATATATATTACTTGACAAATATTTATGTATATTGTCAAATATTCACATATATAGCCTCTATATTCCCCTTCTGGGTGCCTTATGGCTGAAGGACAGTGAAATGTACACAGCCAACTTCATACAAAGGTCCCTAGAAACCTCATTCAGCAGTTTACCCTATGAATTAAGATGCATTATAGGAAATCTCAGAGGACTGAAATTTTTGCTCTTTATCCACAGAGCTGATGACAGAAAGTGGATGACATGAATACACATTTTGCTATACTCAGTTATGACTGTCCAGCTAACTTGACACTAGAGATCCAGTTAATAACATTATTGCATTCCTATTTACAGAAATACACCTTCTCATGGACAGATGTAACTTCAAAGTGAGAATAGCCACAGTAAGCCTTTCATCACAGTTGTGCCTTTCATGCTGTCTTTATTCTTACCTAATTTAAAAAAAAAATACAGTTTTGTATATTCTCCAAATTGTGTAGCATTTAAACCCATGAATTTTTACCACCTGGCATGAATGCAGTTGCCTGCTGACAGGCTACAGAAACTTTGTGACAGAGATAATCCTTCCTATGATTTGCTCTCAACTGCTAAAGGCATACTTGACGGGGCTAGCAATCACAGACTGCCACTCAGCAAAGAAACATGATTCAAATAGAAACCATTTTAAGCACATCAGCATTGATAATTTTCTATTTAGTTGTTGTATTTTCCAGCTCAATGAACAGAGACAACACGCCTTCTGCTTAGAGACTCACCTTAACACAGAAGGTGGATGTCTCTGTAGCTGTAAATTGAATTACTTTTCCTCCTGTTTCTCAATTAACAGAAAATGAATATGGTCTCTTTTGAGCTTCCATGTTGGCTGAGTAGCCCAGTCAGACCTCCCTGAAATATCGGATCACCATTTGGGAGCTTCGTTTAACTGAAGTAAAAAACTGGAGCATCAGCATGGTCTGGATGATTAAGCAAGTAGGTGGGTGAATACAGCAAGCTGTTCTAAACACAGCCATGTGCCTTTGCAATGATCTCTTTCAAGAATGAGCAGAGTGTGTGAAGGTCCAAGTGATCAGACAGGCTTCAGATGAGCTGGCAGAATCCCAAGATAGGTGCATATTAATGCAACTCTATTTACTAGACAAACCAGAAGCCCAATTTTCCGGTAACTGTGTGGGGTCCATACTTTCTGTTACACTGTTACACTTCGAGGTTTTAAACAACTGTGCATAATCTTTAAACTGAAAATCGTTTTCCAGGCAGTTTCAAAACTTCCAGGCAAGTGAAAACAGGCATCTTATTCACTAGAATTATGATTTGTACTACACTGTAATGCATACAACATTTCATTAAATTTTCTACTATGTTCTGAATGTGCTGGGATATTTTTGGATATACTTGTTGATCTTTTTCAATTTTGTTTCAATTTGATTCTTTTCTTTCACTGTTCTGGTAGATGATAGAGCACTGTTTGAATACAGGGACATCTTCACTTTTCTGACACAAACTTGTTATTTTGTTTATCATGCTTCTCATAATGGGTGAAGCCTAAAATATTTACTATTTTCTTTCTCTCCTGCTACCTTCTCCCATTCCAAAATGTTTTCATTCCCATAGATAGTTTCCACTTCCAAATTTTTTATGTCACATCTGGTTGCACCAGCTAAAAATGTTCTTTTCTGTGTTTATCCTCCTGATGGTTTTGCAACATTGTTATTCAGCCTCAGTGAACATTGTCTATGGTAGGTATGATAGCATTTCAAAGCTCAGTATGATCAAAATGGAGTTGTTATAATTCCCTAGCTCAGTTTTAGAGCACCTAGTCAATTTTTATCCTTACAGTTTTGGATACATGGAACATGTAACCATGTTGAGATTCCAGGATATAAATTCTGCTCTGTCATTTAAGCTTGTCATATTTACAACAAGCTAATAATTATTCTGAATGACTAATGTCACCTATTCAGAAATATTTTAATAGCCTCTCTATTCAACTACTAATTTTGTTGCTGTTTTTGTGGAAGAAAGATGTGGACTATGCAAGGACTCCAGTTTATCTAACATGTTCTGCATTCCACAACAAAGTTGCAAACAGATTTACTGTGTTATTTCAGATATTTATTCATGAGTTCCAGACTGTGTCAGACATTCTCTGGCACAGCCACAGTATGACTTTCAGGAGCTGGACAGAAAGCCCGAAGTTTTAATATTCTCTGGTACTTCATTTTAAGATATTGTTAGCCACCATGATTTCCTGATATGCTAAGTTTAAATATTCTAATAAATTTGCTAGGAAACCACCTGCATTAGGTAGTCTGCTTGGTTTTAATCTTTGCAATTAGTATTTTTTCTTAAAAATGGACAGATAAAATTGCTGCTACATGCACAAAAGAAAATGCTTGTATTCAGTACAAATAAAAAGGAAAAAATACGTAGAGAAAATCAGATACAATAAGTAAGGTGGGAAGATGGGAAGAAAAGGCAGTGGACTCCAAGAAAATGAAACTGTGAATGCCCCTTACCCTGCTCATTCATAGCCTCTGCAGCTCAGAGACAAAACTGGCTTGCAAAGAACACTTGCCATAGATTCAAGCAACATTTTTGGATGTAATTTGATTTCTCTGAAAAGAAGAACATTTTTAAAGAACTTTTCTACTAAGAGTCCACACTAGTAACTTCCTTTCCAATAGATCACTATTTTCTGCTGAATACTGCCAGGGTTGTCTGTTCTACTGAATACTGCCAGGGTTGTCTGTTCTACTGAATACTGCCAGGGTTGTCTGTTCTAGTTCTGTTCTCCATTCCTCATTCATCTCTTGCCTCACAGATACTATATGTTCCTTCATCCATGAAGAATGAAATAATGTCTAACCTGTTGGTTTATTAACAGAACAGACAAAGATTTTACCACTCTTGGGCCCAGATGCCTAGGTAGAAAAATATTTAGTTGATGATCAAATGATAAGAGCTCTTTGGAAAGTCAAGTGTGAGCTTAGTGTCTAGTCTAGTCTAGTCTATACTGCATTATGTCATTGAAATAATGCTGAAAAAGGGAAAAATATAAAACCTTTTGGTTGTTATTTGAAAGTGGATTTACAATTGCATGAATAGTATTCTCAGTAATATATAAAATGGAATAGCATTAGTCTGTAAGCATGTATTTCAAAGCTAAAGTGATGCAACCTTTTAAGACATACTCCACTGTGATATCTATTCACCATTACAAATCCATATTCACATCCTCTGGGAATTCAGAGGACCAAATATTAGGGAAATACTCCAGTCTCAGTTCTGAGGCTGAAATACCAGCACGTGCGTTTTTGCACAGTCACATCTGTAAGTATTTCTTTCTCTGTCTTATTGCATATTTAATGAAAGTTAAACTACAAATATAGGTATATATATTTATGAACATGTCTATGTTAAAATAATCACATTTTCCTAATGCACATCAGTGTGCTAAATATTAAGAGCCTGATAAACCGGCTCTTTTAAAGCAGTGATCACTATTTGCATTAGAATTAAATATTCTATAAATACTAGAAGAAAACCTACTGCTTTTTTTCCCCAGTAGTAACATGATCTGTCTCCTAGTATGTTGAACATCCTGAGAAATGACTGTATAAGAATTTTTTTGCTTCTTTGGGAAGCAGTGGATGCAATATGAACTTAGAAGTTGTTTTTACTCAAAAATAGTTTTGAACATAAAAACATTTCCCAATTCATTAGTTTTTCAAACTTCTAAAAATTGCCAGTATCAAATGTTCCCTTTGAATGCGACTAATTTTTAGTATTTCAGTATGTTGCATAATAAAACAGTATTTTCAAGTGAAGAGTTGCTTTGAAATGTGAAAGCTAAGCAATTCATAATTAAAAACTTGAAGGGTTTGGTGGCGGCTTCTTAATTTTTTATTTTTATTTTTTAAGGACAGTTTGTCAAAATCCATACAGATCTGGATCAATAAACCTGCCTACTTCACCAGAAATATTTGCCTATTTGCATGTATTTCACTGAGTGCAATTCATGAGAAACTCAGAGGAGTCATTCTAAAAATGACTAGCAAAGATTCATAAATCCATTTTATCCTGCTTTATTACTCGGCATCATCCTTTTGTTTCATCTATTTATGGCAAATCAGTGCAAACTGAAATTGTTTATACAAATGTTCATAAAGATACATCGCAGCTAGCAAGTCATGGTATAATTCTGCAGGGTTCATGCAAGTCTGAAAGATTATTTCAAGTGCACATGGAAAAATGTTTATAAAACATACTAGTTTGTGTCCTCAAATAAAAGTAAGTACAAAGAAAGTCATAGCATTTTTAATGGTTCCTTGGCCTCTCACGTCGTTTCCCCAGAATGACAGGATGATGGACCTGTTACTCCTCTCTTGATCTAACACCCAGCATGCAGCTGAAAATCTCCCAGGCCATAAGTGGCACATGTCATAAATACCACCACTGCTGAACTAGAGTATTTTAATTTCTGCCTTTGTCAGTCTGCAGTAATGAGCCTGTCTGCTCCATCACCAAAGGAAAACACACTAATCTTTCTGGAGACATCTTTTTGAGGTTCCAGACTTTATGCAGAGGACTCACTAATATGAGTGGCTACCCTACTCATGGCCCTTTTGAGATATTACTAAAGCTCAGATGCCAAAAATTTAGAACCATACTGTACTAGATGATGTACAAATGTGAACCAAACTCCAAAGAAAACTCTCTTACACTCATATAGAAAGGAATTTACATCATCTTACTGGACTGAAAATAAACCAAGCAGGGTGACAAGTATGACAAGGAATGAAACCCTGGATGCTACAGCCTCTAAATTACAAAATTCATCACAGCCCTGGTAACTGAAGTCATGAATATGAAACTCCAATGGTAATTAAATTCCATAGTACCTTAACAGAAAAATTAAAACTTCATGTAATCACCTAAGGTGTTTATTTTTGTACTTTTTTTTTTTTTTGTACTGAGCACTGACAGTATTTTTGCTGAAAAATACCTGACCACCTCAGCGACACCAGTGATGCCTAACATTTTGGGGTTTTTTAACGAATGGGGTTGAGCTGTATCCAACTGTTCGCTGCCTCCTTTGGTGCTTACTTGTACAAACCCATTAAAGTGAACAGAACTACTTGTGACAGTCAGTACCAAACCTGCACCACCAACACTGACCCTGACTGGATTCATACTTCACAAAAAAAATTTTGAATTCTTCTGAATGAAAGTGCAATAGCATATTCATTTATAAGGGATATAGATACCAAGAACTATTAATTTTGTAGTGAATATAAAAATTCTATTTATGTGTGAAATACCAAAGAACCATTAGATTTGGCATTCAAATTTTCTTGTTTTGTGCTTCAGTTATGTACTAAAATATTCGACCTGTTCAGGTAGCTATGACTACGAGTGAAATACCATCTGTATTTCATGATCATTCAGTAAATAATTTCTGGCAGTGCAGTAAAAAGACTCATAAACTGTGTGATTTATTTGATAATGAAATAATGTTCTTCTTTGCAGACCCAGACTTTAAATTTGATTTACCTGCACAGAATTTTTATAAGCTTATATACATGAGATTGATCATATTTCAAACATATTCTGAAGAAAAACTGGGATGGTGCACTTAAGAAACTTAAATTAGAAGCTCAAATTTTAAAGAAAAAAAATATAGTCAAATGTATAATAAATTAAACAGCAGAAACAGCATTTTAACTCTTCACAGAAAAAATTATTCAACCCTTCATATTAGGAATTACTTATTGATTGATAAAGCCTCTTCCTCCTTTGGAAGTGATTTAAGTTGGTGACATTTTGCACACATTTTTAGACACAGTTGGTCTTAAAACTGTATGAGAAAGACATGGGGAAAGGCTGGATTAAAGCTGGATCTGGTTGGGTTTTTTTCAACAGAACACCTCATTCTTCTGGTCCTTTGAGTGTTACTCTCATACATACTTGTTGAATGAAAACACTTTAAATTTGATAGTATTCCATGTCCAGTTTTCACTCAATAGAAGGTAAGATATTTCAGAAGGTGCATTGCAAAGAAACATTGTTCTTAAGGAGCTCCAAGGATAGGCCAACATAGCGAAGCACTTGCTTTCACTGATGTCACTACTACTGAGGAGAATACAGACACCAAATGTGGCTTCTCTCCACTCCAAAGCATATTAGGGGTCATAAATCCCCGCATACACTCTCTCATATCTGTTGCAGGAATATTTACAAGTATTGATGGTTAACCACTAATGAAAATAACTAAGTCTCCCAGGTAAAATCCCTCTTTTCAAGTAATCATGCCAGTCTATGACATTTCCAATCCAATAAAACTGACTTTGTTGGAAGTATTTACAAGATTTTTTACTGCATTATCTGATGCAGCAGTAGGTCCTTGCAAATAACCAGCTCTCTCCCCTTCCCCTAGTCCATATGTCAACATCATAACTTACACTGACTTTAGCAGGGTATCATGCAGATAAAGATGTTATTAGGTAAAAGAATGTACTGATCAGTCCATACGAGGCTGTTGGTGTCCACCTACCCACTAATTCAGCAGAGGTTTCATCACTTTACAGGAACACTATCCCTAACAGAAAAGCTGGTCTTGTTACTGTTTTTCATCACATACTAATGGATCACATGGACAGAAATTAGTTCAATTACAAACATTTGTGAATTTAGTGGAGGAGCTAAGCACAACTATGAGGACAGATATATGATAAACAATTTTACAGTCAAGTCAAACAGTTAAACAATTTGACAGTTAAGTATTCTTTCATGTCCTAGCTCAGTACAACTCTATTCAGTGTCTGAAGTGTTAAAGAAAAGCAAGAGAGCTATACTCAAATAAGTCCCATGCTATCTTACCTCACTGTATAAAAAAAATTAAGCTTAGTCACAAAATACTACACCTCCTCCACCTCCAGTTAAGGAGTCTAACTGATGTCTGATGAGACCCTCAAGTTTCATGACTAGCCCCCCTAGAAATAGTAGGCCATGTATACAAATATATTCACACAGAACACACAGGCACGTTATGTAACTATTCTATTAACTAGAAAATGGAAAATAAAGATTTCAAGTTTTTCCACACATAGGCCTTACCTAGAAGGCAGCAGGAAACTACCTATAGTAGAGCACAAGGCAGACCTTCTTTTATATCATTTGAGTTTGCTTGGAAAAAGTTTGCTTAAGATTATATCACACTTCCAAAGTGTGTCCTGTGTGGAGAGAATAAATAACTGTGTTTCCTACGTTTTTTGTGGTTATTAATATATATTGATTTAGAAAAACAACATTTAGTCCAAAGATTGCTCTCAGAACAATCCAGAATTTTTATCATGTCCAGCATGAGCATTAATGCAACTTAGATCTTTTGCTGAATAACTAGCCTGAATACAAACCCTTGTTTCACTTTATTTTTTTAGTTTATTTTCACAATACCTGGATT
Source organism: Gavia stellata (assembly GCF_030936135.1). Taxonomy (NCBI): domain Eukaryota; kingdom Metazoa; phylum Chordata; class Aves; order Gaviiformes; family Gaviidae; genus Gavia; species Gavia stellata. The sequence continues at coordinate 9,396,165 of NC_082608.1, read as the reverse complement.
TCTATTGTAAACATAAAACCTGCTTTTATGTGCTAAACACAGCAATTGGTTACACTACTGTATCTCTTACTTAAAAACAGATTGGAAAATTAAAGATTCATTCTTACTCTCACTCTAATTTTTCTGGACTATTCCACCCAAACGAAAGACCATAGACTCGTGATTGCTGTCATTTTTAGCGTTATTCTGAATACTATTTACCAAGAATGAGAAATGAAACATTTGGTCTTCAAGTTATTTGAATTCCACCAGGATTTTCCTATTTGTCTATCTAATAAAGAATTGCTACACAAGTAATCTTTTAGACATTCTAATAGTGTTAAAAAACTAACTGCATGTGGGGAATTACAGAATGTGAAATTGAAACCACAGAGCTTGGCCTTACAGGCTGATGGTTTTGGACTAGATTCTTGTATTCAACAACCAAGTCAGAAGTTTCTGAACAAGAAAAAGAAGTCATTAAAAAAACCCAACACAACAGTTCTGCAAATTCAGATTTGCTCACAAGCCCCGTATCCACATGATAGTTCATATCAGTTACACAGAAATGGATCACCTTTTTTTCAGACAAACATCATAATACTTTAAAGAATATGACCACCTGATCAGTAGCTTATTGCAAATTATTGTATTATTACTGTATCTGTGTGAATCTGAGACAGATCTTAAATTTATCAGGCTAGCATTTAGCCATCCTATGAGATAATGTATTTATTTTTACTGTGCTCCTTACATCTCTTCAGTGCAATCCTTGAGTACTGGAAAAAGCAGGTCCTCCACAGACCTAACGCTTCAGCTCCAGTCAGCTCTGAAGTACGCCGGCTTTACAGCTCAAAGAGGCTCCATGACTGAAGAGACAGCATTTGCCCTTACCTGTTGCTCTTAAACAAGGCTCACAGGATTTTTAGGTACACATGTTGACATATAATACTGTTTTCACTGTCAATCCTAGACAAATTTAACCTATGCTAAACCTGTCAAGTTGGTCTAATCTACTATCCTCACTCTTTGAACTGAGTAATAAGTAAATGAATTTTTCACACGTGCTTTTGTCGTTCTTTTAATCTTGACCTCATAAAAAAAAATGTTGTTAATGGCCACCAGAATCTAAAGCAGCTGTTAGTAAAAATCTACAAGTAACTTACGCATACAAATAATGTGTATTTGTTCACTTAGGTTACTAATTTCAAGCACAACTGTGGTAAACAGGCATAACTGCACTTACACAATCTTAAATTTATCTCAAGCTTATGAATGAGAAATTTGAGAGGTTCTATATAGGCAAGTGTAAAGGAAACTCTATTATAGTGCTTGAAAGCTGTCATAATTGTGAAATTCTAGAAAGCACGTCTTAATGCATCACCATATCCCATTTTTAGCATAATTTATAATACAAAGGGATATTCTGTATACAATATTCTGCTCTCATTATACAGTTTGTCAAGCTAACGAATTATTAGAATTTTAACGTGCACAATATTCAATAAAGTATGGTCACATGCCTTTGCGAGACACTGTTCAGTCTTTGTTTAGCAGATCATTATGCACCTTCCTATGATGAGAAGAATAGGATAGAAATGACCAGATTATTGAATATTGAAATTGTTCTATATGCTGAGAAGCGTCTTTCATAGCTCACACAATATTACAGATAATTAAAAATCTGATACCTCATTTTGTGGCAGAGATATTAGTGAGCATAGAAAATGGTACAAATGAATTAATCTCATGGTACAGAACAGAATATGGAACGCAATTTAATAGCCCTTATTACTACATGAAGATAAGTGTGCCAGCCTTATTTAAATATATATATTCACACACATATACATATACTGCAATTTACAAGCAATTTATGAAAAAGCAAGTTCCTCACGAATTACTACATGAGTACTAAATATCTAAAACTAAAGATACCTTAATATGTAAACTATCTAAATAATTCAATACATGGGATGAAATGGGACATTTAATTGGTATGAAAGTGCAGAAAGTTGCCCACTTCTAAAGCCTACCTCTCAATGTTATTGTCACACAGGAAAAATTATTCAGACAACATGGAATTTCTTGGCCATAAAAAGAATTAGAGTATTTGCAAATTAAAGATAACTGGAGACCAGTAAGTGTACTGTTTGAAGGAGATTCAGAGGTGTGATCATGTTCTGATCTCAGTGTATGAGGAAAATTCAATGTAATTAAATTTGGAGTACTTAATTGTTTCTCTCTCTCTCTTGTTCCCTCTCCTCCCATCCCGATTGGTTTCTATTTCAGAACTGTACAGTTCTCTGAGACCTTAACAGCCTAGTTAAGGTGATGTGCTACGGCATGATTTCATTTCACGCGATTTCATAGAGTTAGATTCTCAAAAGCACATAGCATGCAGACTCCCATTTGTCCTTTAACTACACAACTAGGCACCAGAGTAAAAAGGTTGATTCCACCACAGCAAAACTCAGCAAACCTTTTCTTAATCTGCTACCTACATTTTAAAAGACTCCCAGAAATCCTTCCTGCATTTGCCACCTTACTCTCAGTTCATATTAAAATTCCCAAACCAAACTGGATCTCTGTAAGGATAAATACCCTACCATAGCCCAGTAACAACTGTGCTAATATAACTCACTATTTCCAGTAGAAAGTGGCTATCCTAATCATGACACTAGGTTTCTGAGTACACGTCCTATGAGCTCAAATCAAGAAAGAGATTCACACTAAACTAAATATTCATGTAGTTATTAAAAAAGCCACCACATAAGCCACCTTCTTTCCAACTCACATCTGGCAGGCTTACTTACCACCATTCAATGGTCTATTACGTTGAAATTCATGCCAGGGTTGTACCTCTCTGGGGTACAGCTAGGCACTCTGTGTGAACATAAAGCTAAATGGTGCAGTTAGCATTTCACTATCATTCAACATGAAAACAATTTCAACTGACCATCCCTTTTATATTAGATTCAGCTCAAATTTCTGCTTATGCTGTGAACTTTTATGAAATTCTTTATAATATCGGATCCATCCAGAAGAGATATACTTACTGTTTTGTGTCGTTATTAAGGGAGATGGACACTTTCAGTCTCAGTTTTGTCATTATGCTAGACCTCTGCCTTCATCCCTCCTCCTTCTATCTCCAATTATTTTGGTTACAGATAACCTGGAGTTCCACTGTTTTTTCAGAAGTTTCTACTTTTAATATCATTTGGAGCAATATCACCCTGTCAGAACATGATTGGATGATTCTAAAAACCTTTTCTTTCCAAAAGTAAATTATAACCTTGTATTATGGTTGCACTATTAGTCTGAGAAGCAGGAACATTTCCTAGAAGAAAACACCCGGATGTATTTCACTGTGATTTGGACATAAGCCATCTACACACATTATTCAAAAATCTCTGTGAAAATAATGCTGGTGTGATATATTAACTGAAGCTTCCCAGTTGCAAATATCTACAAATTTTGTTGACATATAACCCATGGTTTTGACACAGAAATGAATTCAGACATAAAAATTACTGGATGTATAAATAAATGAAGCAAATATATTTTAGATGGAGTTGCTGCACTTCTGGATAAGACTACTGCATTGACCCCAACTGAGAAACCATTGCACGTTGAGGAGTTAGTGATTCACCTAGCAGTTCACCTGAGGAGGCGCAGGACTGTGCCGTGCTGCCCGTCCAGCAGGGCCTTCAGCCCTGCGTTGGCCACGCAAACCCCTCAGCTGCAGGATCACACCAGCCGGCTCACAGCAAGAGAGGACCCGCAGGCAGCCCCGTTTGGTACCGCAGCCACGCTATCTCCCCGGCCTTGCCTTTACTTAGAAATGCAGCAAGACTGTCTCATGCAATTGCAAGCACACCTTGGGGAAATCCACCCGGCCTCCAGCCAATGCTGCATGAACACCGAATGCCCAACATCTAAAAGGACGTTAAGATTTACTCGCTAACCATTTTCCCCTTTTTATTCTGTCTTATTAAAGCAGTTGTCTTATTAAGCCATTTGTTGCTGGGTCTTTCTTTCTGAGATTCAGGCAGAACCCTGCACCGTGTCTCTCTCTCTCTCCAGACCCTGTGCCCATTTCCCCAGTGCAGAACAACTGCTGTGTTTGATTTGCTTCCTCATCTGCTTCAAATTTGCATTGGACAACCCCATACCACATTAGAGCTCAGCAGGACATAGACGGCAGCAACTCTGGACAGACATGGGTTCTTACCCAGCATCCTCTATTCCACCCTCGGGCCAGACACAGCCACATCAGGTGGATTAACAAAACCCCACCACAGCCGAGCGCCACTGACAACATCTATGGATCTTGCTCATAGTCCAAAGGATTTTTTCACAGAAAAACACCTCACACAGAACCCTGGACTGCCATTAATACAGTCTATTTGGCTTCATTTATCTTCACCTTTAATACAGAGCAAGTTTCTGTCAATCAACTTAAAAATAGCAACAAAGTCTAACAGCAATTTGCCAAGAAGGCTTTTCTTTCTGAAATATGTAGATAAGGAATACTTGAAAGCTTAATGACTTCTTACTAGATCAATGATAGCATATAAAGGTGTTTGTCTTTTTAAGGGGAAAACCAAAGATTTTTCGGCTCCAGTCTCATTTCCTTTGAATATTCTTTCAAAAATTTCAAACGTTAGAAGGACTTTATTTAGTTTTAACAAGGTCAACAGACCAAAGAAAAAACGAAAATGAAAAGAAACAGCTGGTACCAGAATGGAGAAGGAACCAAACAATAATGCAATATACACTTGAGAATTATAGGATTTCGCTATTTGAAACCTCAACATTATCGAACACTTTCCCTAAAAATCACCCGCATTTTAAAGTTCCATGTTTCCTTCTCAATGCATTCTGATTTGGGGCCTGATGGCATCCACCCAATGGTACTGAGGGAGCTGGTGGAGGAGCTTGCCAAGCCGCTCTCCGTCATTTATCAACAGTCCTGGTTAACAGGGGAGGTCCCGGACGACTGGAGGATTGCCAACGTGATGCCCATATACAAGAAGGGCTGGAAGGAGGATCCGGGGAACTACAGGCCTGTCAGCCTGACCTTAGTGCCAGGGAAGATTATGGAGAGGTTTATCTTGAGGGTGCTCACAGGGCATGTGCAGGACAACCAAGGGATCAGGCCCAGCCAGCACGGGTTCATGAAAGGCAGGTCCTGCTTGACCAACCTGATCTCCTTCTATGACCAGGTGACCCACCTAATGGATGAGGGAAAGGCTGTGGATGTTGTCTACCTGGACTTTAGTAAAGCCTTGGACACTGTCTACCACAGTATTCTCCTGGAGAAGCTGGCAGCTCATGACTTAGACAGGTGCACTCTCCACTGGGTAAAAAACTGGCTGGACGGCCGAGCCCGGAGAGTCGTGGTGAATGGAGTGAAATCCAGGTGGCAGCAAGTCACAAGCGGATTCACCCAGGGCTCAGTTTTGGGACCGGTCTTGTTTAATATATTGATCAATGATCTGGATGAGGGGATTGAGTGCTCCCTCAGCAAGTTTGCAGATGACACCAAGTTGGGCGGGAGTGTTGATCTGCTCAAGGGTAGGAAGGCTCTGCAGAGGGATCTGGACAGGCTGGATTGATGGGCCCAGGCCAATTGCATGAGGTTCAACAAGGATGAGTGCCGAGTCCTACACTTGGGTCACAACAACCCCATGCAACGCTACAGGCTTGGGGATGAGTGGCTGGAAATCTGCCCTGCAGAAAAGGACCTGGGGGTGTTGATTGACAGCTGGCTGAATATGAGCCAGCAGTGTGCCCAGGTGGCCAAGAAGGCCAATGCCATCCTGGCCTGTATCAGAAATAGTGTGGCCAGCAGGAGTAGGGAGGTGATTGTCCCCCTGTACTCGGCGCTGATGAGGCTGCACCTCAAACACTGTGTTCAGTTTTGGGTCCCTCACTACGAGAAGGACATTGAGGTGCTGGAGTGTGTCCAAAGAAGGGCAACGAAGCTGGTGAGGGGTCTGGAGCACAAGTCTTATGAGGAGCGGCTGAGGGAACTGGGGTTGTTCAGTCTGCAGAACAGGGGGCTGAGGGGAGACCTTATCGCTCTCTACAAGTACCTGAAAGGGGGTTGCAGAGACATGGGTGCTGGTCTCTTCTCGCAAGTGACAAGTGATAGGATAAGAAGAAATGGCCTCAAGTTGCACCAGGGGAGGTTTAGGCTGGATATTAGGAAAAATTTCTTTACTGAGAGAGCGGTGAAACACTGGAACAGGCTGCCCAGGGAGGTGGTGGAGTCACCATCACTGGAGGTGTTCAAGGAACATGTGGACGTGGCATTGTGGGACCTGGTTTAGTGGGCACGGTGGTGTTAGGTTGATGGTTGGACTTGATGATCTTACAGGTCTTTTCCAACCTTAGTTATTCTGTGATTCTGTGAATTCAGCCTGTCCAGAGCTCTTTGACTAAGCTTGGACACTACTTATATTGACCACCCCAACACGCCTTTCAGTCACGACCAATACTATCTGCAGTTTAAGATACTGCCAAAGGCTGGCTGATTAGGAGTCTTGGACTTCCAATATTGCCACTGCTTCAGAACATGAAGGATTAACAATATAACACTTCTTAAACAAGTGACAAATTCTGAAACAACGAGGTCAGATGATGTCAGAACCACCTAGGTATCAAAATAAAAATTTATTTCCATGCAGATTTTTATGATAGCTGTCTGTATTTCTTAAGGGAATTGTCCCAGCCTGACTGAAATGACACTCTTCGAGACACACAGCAAAAAGTGAATGTGACCAGTTCTGGTACTTATGGGTCACCCCTGTCAGACTGTATTGATAAATAGAAAAGTCTGTCAGCAGAGAGTAGAGAAGATTTCTTTCAAATTAATCACACCTTAGAGAATACTTTCTGTCAGGGAGATACTGAAGTATATCTTCTTCATTAACAATACTGAAAAGTTTACTGGGCATTTCAGGAGAAAAAAATTGAGCGCGTTACATTTTATGTGGTTATACAGTCTGGTACATACCTCAGGGTTATACCAAAGTATCACACAAATATGTGAATTGTTCTTTCAGTTGTAGCCATTATTTTAACTCCTTGGTCAAGCACAAGAAAATGTTTCTTACAAGAGTTTGTTGCATTTTCAGAAGTAGTTTGTAGCTTACCGTAGATGGACAACATTCAATTTTTCATTAATTGAATGAAATTCAGGTAATTTTTTTTTAAAGGACTGAAAATACAGTTTACTGAAACTTTACTATTAGTCTGTACACTTTTTATAAAAAGATCACAATACTCAAAATGAAAATTATATTAAATCCAACACATACAACATTATGTAATTTTAAAAGTCTAAATTCAGAATTAGCACTGGCCCCCACTTTTAGTGGTTTACCCCTGTGGAATTATTGCTGAGGTGACTTAGAAATTAAATCTATATTCACATTTTTTTGGAAAGGTTCAGCATTTAAGAAACTTTCAGGGTGGAGTGTGGCGGTCATGCAAGAGTTCCATCCCACAAAAGTTCCCTAGGCAACCTTAAGTGTTGGCGATGCCAGGGGAGCTTGGTGTGCTAACTCTAAGAGAAACTGTACGGAGGGTGGAGCGGAGTGGAGACACCATGGCCAGGCTCTGTGTTAAGATGGGAACTGGAAGGTACTATGGAACAATGAGATGGAGACTCACCCTGATAATTGGGATACGTACCTGGTCAAAGACAATGCTATTGTACAAAGATACAATAACCTATTTAGTGTGTGTACTGGTGTGTAGTCGAGTACCTGAGAATGGGCCCACAGTCTGTCACCTTTTGACAAAATACTCAATATAATATCATTATAATACTAAAAAACACACCTCCATCCCAAAGTTACCCACCTCCAAGGTGCGACCACCCCTCACCGAGCCTGCGCTCTGAATTTTTCTTGGTCTATACCTTTAAAAGGAAAGCGAGAAACTTTTACACCAATTACAACAAAGAAATATATGACTAGAGTCACTCAAGCTCCACCTGTAAAGTAAAAATAGTATAAACAGGCTTAAGAGAGGAGGGATGTTAGCCTAGCTCCCCCCAGTCCCTCTGATATCTGAGGACAAGCTGGAATGCAAAGGGGTTTATTTTCTGCCAAATTGCTCAGTCCTTTAACATGACAACGCCCAACATTTTAGTTCACAAATGGAGAGAGGAAGTAAGAATACACCCTAATCAACAATCCATTGGAAGAGTTCAAATTCTATTGAAGCTCAACGGGCATTTTTTGTATTCATAAAACAAAACACTATCTTCTTGTGGCAATTTTTCTCCTCAGGTTTAGACTTTTAAATGCTAGCATTTACATTATTGTGGTAAACACTCTTCCTTCGGATGCCACTAGAGTAACTACGCAATTCATAAGGCTTGACTTCAACAACTGGCAAGTGTTCTGTATTACTACTGGTTTATCACTTGCAAAAATTGTTTTAGTAACAGTCTTCATAAATTTATTACAGAAATCATCTAGCAAGGTTTTAATTTTCACTAGATACATTAGCCTAAAACCATGAGCCTATCAGACTTCTTTTTGTTCAGAAAGCCTGCACACAAACAAGATTACAAATATCAAGATAATTGACTTTACTCAGGTTAGTGTAATAATAAAGTTTTCTGCTTTATGTAAATTCCTATAAAAACCAGACAGACCAAGTAATCACTGATGATATTGCCAAACACTCACACAGAACCTGTGTCATATTAATAAACCATTTCTGAGTTGGTTCATCCTGCAAAGAACATAATTGGAGCGTGAATGAAGTATATATCAGCATTCACCAAACCGGAATACCTAATCCCATTTAAAAAAAAAAAAAAAAAAAAAAAAAAAAAATCACACTGGTAATTCACCTTTTCATCTAAATAAGCAGAAAAGCTATATATAAGTAAGATTCACTGTACATAAAACATTCATTTTATACCCTTAATTCATGTCGATCAATTTCAGCCAAGGATAAGGGGGTTTGAGAATCTATATGATTTTATCTAAGAGCAGACCTGCTGATTCAGTGGCAATTGTTCTCAGGATTATCTCTGATTATTATGGATCCAACAAGAAACATGTGGACCAGAACTCAGAGAAATGGATTAATCCAAGTGAAACTGAAGCAGCAGTTACAGAATGAAATTCTGACACAGTATCCTCCCAGAGAATGGCTTTATAAAGTATTAATGGAGTGTGCCTACTGTGGCAATACAATATGAATTTATCCCAGAAGAATATAAAAAGCAGCATCTTCCCACAATAGGCAGAGACAGCCTTTTTTCTGTCTTTTTAGCTACAATGCAATTGCATCCACTGGTGAGATAGCAGTCATCAGATTGTTACTGTGGGAATATTGGTGGCAGCCATTGTCTTTAAATATAATGAAGTAATAACATAAAGGCGGGGGGAGGGAGTTTCAGAGAAGCTTTGTGTGTGTACTTGTTATTCTTACCACTTGCTGTGAATATCACTGGGAAAGGTCACTTGAATCCAGCAGTTCACAGCATCATGAACTGCTGGCTCAGATAAAGGCATTAGACTGTGGAAGATGGTAATATGTTCTTCCTTCTCCAAGATATTAATCTTAGAGAATTAAGCTACACCTCTTGATCCCTACACAAGAATTTTAATTTGCCCAGCAAGGATAGCATTGAACACCATCAAAATATTTTCTTTTGATAGTGGTGCAAAATCACAGAAAGCCTTTTAATGACCCATTTAAATCCCACTGTTTACAGCAGATTAGTGTGCCCATGCAGTGTAGCGAGGGTCTAAAGATACTCACTACATCATAATATGCCATAAAAGTGGATGCTACCAAAAATCACCTCCATACAACTATATCTGACACTAATATCTGAAAGATGCTTATTACCATACTTTTCATGACTCACAATCACTTGACCAATTGATGTGATAAATAAATTGCTGGGTTTCAGCTTGTTTCCCCTTTTTACCGTACTGTTGTTCTTGAAGTAACTCATTTTAACACCCTCTGCAAGGAAATGATGACAAACAGCCCCAATACAACAGCAGAAACACACAGTATTGGCCTATCTGTAAGTGTGACTTTGGGAAGGATGTTTCACTTCCACTTCTTCCACAGGTCCTCTGTACAGACACAGTAATTCATGATTTAACAGTACACAGGCTTTCTTGATTTCCATAATAATTTCTGGAAATGAGGCTCAGGTCACCCCTACATATTTTAGGAATGTAATTAAATTGAACCATGTATTGAAAATACTAGTTGTTTTCTGTATATTTAGCTGCAAAGTGAAATATTTTAATGCAAGATATTTTACATATGCATCAATATTCAAAATCCCGTGAAAGAAACTTCAGGGTTTGACTCATCCTTGGCAAGACTAAGCCAAGCTTTACACAGTTTTCCTTTGCAGTAACTACCCAGGTTAGCAATTTTTTATCAGCTGCAATATTGCCCAAGCACTCAAAAAAACCATAGATCAGGAAAAACAAAATTACATGGGGTTAAGTAGAAGCATGATCCTTACACTTAAAAAAAAAAAAAAAACCAAACAGGAAGAAAATCGTAAAATTAAAATGCAGTATAATTTTTCTGGCCTTACTGTTTTTAGATTTTGATGATAATTCCATCAGTATTTCTCAAGTGGAGATCCAAGAAAGAAACACAACTTAACACCTATATCAGAGCTACCGTCTTCTGTTCTCCACATGTGAAATTTTCAGCCTTTTAAGAAGACCTATTGAAATTATATGTTTCTGAACTATTCTGCAATTTTTTTTTTCCCAAAACAAGATTAAACCATGAGAAACATTTTGAATTTTTCCCTTTAAATACTGCAAAATCAGTCAAAAGCTGTAATACTATTTAGTATCTGGCTGTAACAGTGATTTGTGTCTCAAGCAATACCAAATGCAATAAAAATGTGTTTATAAACATTCACATCATGTAAAGTCATTTCTTTACTATCTTTATGCTAGAATAGGAAAGAAGAAAAATAATTCTTTGACAAAAAGTACCAGAGTAAAAGCAAATCATTACATAGCTGTATTAATCGTAAACTTTGAAATTTGCAAGATTAATCCCTTTTTCCTTGTTTTTTAACATTTCAAGATTAACTTTTTTGAGCAAGGTCTAGTTACCAATAGCTAGCCCAAATTTTTTTTGTTGAGCAACATACTATACGTTAGATATGTATCACTTACATGCAATCAAAGCTAGCTAGAACTAGTTTAATGAACCACTATCAGGATTTTCAAGTACCTTATAGTAACTATTCCCTGCTCTTTTTTAATATCACAGAGATGGCTGAAATGGAAGTATTGCATGGCTTTGTTTGAACACATACGTACGTCAAGAGCCCTAATTACAACTAATATAAAAGCATTTGCTGGACTTAAATTCCATTTACTAAGAAAGGAAAAAGAAATACTACTAGCTTTCCAGGATTACCAGTCACACAATAGCAGCAATATTCAGAGCAATAGCTGTGGTGAAGCTGTATAAATAAGTCACAGCCTGAATTATGTTTACTTAAGATTTATCTGTTTACACTGGGTAAATTTGAGCAATGGATTGTTAAAAGTAAAAATATTTAGAATTTACACAGAGTAAAAAGACAAATTTGTCAACTACATCCCTACTCCTACCAATATTTTAGTATTTACAGACATTTGGCAAATCTCTTTCAAACAGAGTCATTTCTCACTGTATTTCCAGGGTAGGTCTTACATTCACACCCCAGCCAAACTTTTATCATATATCACCTTGAAGAAAATAAAAGAAGGAACTATATAAATTTGATCACACTATTAAAAATTTTAGGACCATATTTCTAGAAGTACTACAGTGCCTTTAAAATTTGGTTCTTTGGGAGAAAAAAAACACCCCAAAAAGCAGCTGACAGGCCAATTAAAAAAAGGATTTAGAGGTGATAAGGATCCAAATCAGAGAACTAAACTTCTTTATCAGATCTGTCAGTAAGTCTGATTTGTATATGACTTAAGAATCACTCTGTCTTCTATGTTTCCCCAGTAGGTAGCCAAAACTACCAAGTTTCTGCCCACTGGATGGGAATATCAGATAAAGCTCAAAGTAACAAATGTCAATCATCAAAATGTGGTCACACAAAGACAGCGAACTTGGTCAGAGAACTCATGTATGATATGAAATTGTGCTAGGCAGATCACTAGAAAATAGACTTACCTCCACATGTATTTTCTTACCTGTTTCAGGGATTGATTTGAATCAGCACCTTAGACATAAGAGACTGTTCTGGTAACATTTTCCCATATTGTCCAGTAGCAAAGCTTTGATGCATAGTACCACATTATATTTTGGTAGGTACTTATTAGAGAAAAAAATCACAGAAGCACAAGCCTTAAGTTAACTAAAATTCTGCATTTCATCTCAATGTTTCTCCAGAACAGTATTCAAATTTATTTATGACTGCACAGTGGGATACCTCACTCATTTTTCTCTATTATGGAAGAAGGAAAAATGGTCTATTTGTTTTTTAGAGTGCAAAACCCCCGTATTATACAAGGCTTTCAAATGACTGAAGAATTCAATGACAAAAAGGGGATGCAGCTTGCTGACAGTTATAGTGCAAACTATGCCTGTTCTTTGAAGTTATTTGATGGAAGCCAGTAACTGAAGCACTACGCTATTTGTAATATTTTGTGCTTAGAAATTACCTTTTATTTCTCATACAAGCTAATGAAATACTTGAAATATCCATACACACACCCAAATTTATTGTAGTGTATCTTTTAAGACTGCTGTTACATTCAAGGTAAGTTTTCTACTGAATTACAACAAATTACTTAGACTTTTCTAATTTCAGCATTCTTAACAGAAAACCTCTTTCTAGTGCTCTAGTGCATCTTATTATTTTGCATAAGAACAGGTCAAATCTATTTGAGTCTGCTAAAGATGTATTTCTCAAAAGAGAAAATTAACTACTTCATTCCACTCATTTCTGTCTGCATAAGCATTCACTGGGATGACTTTTTGATTGTATGTTTTGGTTTAGGGCCCTAATGCACAGCAGTGTTTTTATTACATCCTTAAAAACGTTTGCATCATACATTATAATCATGTTATAGACATTCACGTGAGTACCTCATTTATTATATTCCACAAAGTAATAACAACATTTTAAATTATAGCATAGAATCCCAAAGCATTTAAAAGAATTAGCAAGTTAAATTATATGACGACTTCGTGAGCTACATAAAGATCACTTTAAGATAACTTTCTACACTAATGAAATTAAATAATTTTTATATGAATAATGTTCTGCTTAGTGAAGAACAAACACTGGAATTAAAAAAAATACTAAAATTTTCCATCAGGAACAATATTATATTTCAATCCAAAACCTCACTGCAGAATATTCACAATGAGAGCACTACTCTCAGAAAATGCTGTAAAATTACCAATGTTATTGATCATGATAAACATCATTTTATGTTACTCTGATGAAAACCAGTCAGAATGCAATAAATGGCAAATGCAGTTTGCTTTTGGTGTAATATGATTTGTTCAGCTCTTTTGCCTAGAAAATAGACTAGACAACTGCAAAACGTTTTTAGAAAGTTACTCATAAAAAGTTCTTGAGATGGAAGATCCTATATTTCAGCTTTTCTTAAGGTGTGATCTTTTTCGTACTGGGATTAGAGAAAAGTTTCACATTAACTTCACCGGAAACAGGATACTATTTTGTACGTTGGTAACTCTTTTTGATCACAGTTTATAAAAAAATTCCCATCAAGATTCATGTCATTGTTAGAATAAAACACACATAAAATATGACAATTTTACCAATGCAAACCAAGATAAGCTCATTTAGCATTGTTCTATCATCACTGTCAAAAAGCCATAAACAAGCAGGTCTTGCACTGTACTCTGAAAGTCACAAAACCCCCAAACGTCGCAAGTTTTAAAAGCACATTTCAAAACACACTTTCATTTTTGAAGTCTCAGCATCCAGATACAAATATAGCGGGTTGCCAGGGAAATGCACCAACCATTCTTACTCTTCCAGTTATTATAAAAGTGCATGGGGAAGAAGTTCCTTGTGAGGTATATGGTCAGAGGTCAAATCATTTATATACTCATAGTACACCTTGAAGCAAACTGGAAACCACTGCTGAATGGGGAAGGCAAATAGCATCATTTTGTACTTGCTGGATTCTAAACAATGCCCTCTTATTTGAACCATTACCTGAATATCAGGCAGCTGTGAATAGCAGAAGTAGCTTTCCAGAATGCTTGTATAATTCCTTGACTTGGAGGACAGTGTGTGATTTCATAGAACTGATGAGACTTAAGATAAAAACTTACAGCATCTTCCACAATATTTAATAAAAGTTGTTGAGAGGCATATTTTCAAATCAGTAGTGAATTTGACATTTACCATATGTTCATGCACAGCTTTCTTCACTGTATGAACAGTATAAAAACTTCCCATAAAGCTCCACTAATTAAATTAAAATAGAAAATGACAAACAGGATGAAGAGCTGACAGTTTTCATAAGCGCAAACAAGACTAAGCATTCATCTTAAATCCTAATAGCACCATCTGATGGAGGATCATCACAATACTACAGAAAAGATTCAAAGTGCGCTAGAAATTCATTAATTTGAAAATGTTATAATACATTTCTGTAATTTGTGTAATAAACTGTAAATATAAGTATACAGAATAGTGGGGATCTGCTAAACAAACTTAATGTAGGTTTTGACCTTTGAATTCCATAGAAGTTTTGATTTAGTAGGAAGCAAATACAGTCTGAGGCTAAGCCAAAGGGAAGAAAACCAGTTTCTTGTCAGTACTCTTTTCAGACACCTCTTCATATAAATCTGGATAATAAATTTAAGCACATCTGGTATCAAAGGCAAGTCTTTATTGCTTGTAGGCACTCAGGTTCCTGGTATGGACTAAAATATAAGTGAAGAATTAAATGTTTCTGCTCCCTTAAAGGATACCAAGTAGAATAATCTTTTAACACAGGCATCACTGAATATCAGAATGGTCTAAGAGAAGAATGCAGGCATCACAAAGTTAACTCTGGAGGAGAAAACCATGGGGCTTAGAGAGCTGCATGCAAAACATACCAAGTATCTAATCAGAAGGATGTTATGCCACAACCAAGTTACACGAATGTAAGTGGTTACACAACATTTAAAACAGTTGGGATTACAGTTATTCCAAGAAATTTTGATGAAACATATTTCCTTCGGAAAAATGTAATGGGAAATCAGTTTAACTACGTTTCAAAATAATTCTTCATCTTTTCTGTGTGTTTTAATATTAGTTAAAAACTTTTATCACCTTCCAGTTCTTTTTTTTTTTTTTTCTTTTGTGGAGAATTCTTCGACTTTTGAAAACTAAATACATCAAAAACAGCAACTGTTTTCATAAAATTAGGCTGTTAAACTAGTAAATATTTATACAGCGAACAGACCCCACAAAAGCACTAATAAGGCTGTTTCAAGGTTTAGTACCACTTAGCAGCTAAAAAGGTGATTCATGCATAGATTTTTGGCATACATATCCCAAATGAACACGCAGAAAGACTGAAGTTTTTCAAAAAAACCCTTTCTTTTTGAAGACAGAAAAAGTTATTTTCTTTTTATTTCTCTTTTCTTTTTGAAAAGAAAAATTTTCTTTCATCAAGAAATCACAAGACTATTTCAAGTCAAACAACAGCTTTAGTTAAACAGGAATATTATAAAATTAAGAAGCAACACTGTACCTAGAACATGAGTGCAGCTGCTATTTTACTGTTCAGAGCCACTCACTAAACACTAAAACAGAAAGGGGAAGAAATGGTACTTCATAAAAACATAGATAAAGCTAACCTACTTACCTAAATATTAGGAGTCTTGTTAATGTTTTAAGGGACAGTATCATCAGGGCTATAGACATTTCAGCCTTCTGTTTAGCTCATGATATTTCCACTGAAATTCTCAGGCTTTCTTTCCCTTACTAACTCCCATCATTCCCTTGATATATGCTTGAAAAACACTTTGTTGACTAACCAACTCCACAAATTGACTCCTCTCAATGTAAAGTTCAAAACATAGAAAAAGCTAAGCATTCTTCTGATTCCTGAGAGCCAAGTGGCCACACTCTCTCAAATCAAATCCTGATAGATACACCTTAAGCAGCTTACAATATAAATCAATCAACAGCAATCACTTCCAATAAAGAATAGTAATGGGCCTACACTGTATGGTTTACACGACGAAGTTGAGCAGTTGTTGCAACATTAATTTGCATGAAGACAGGCACAGACAGTAAGAGAGATTTGCAGTTTGAGGAAACCATCACCTTGATGTATCTTGTATGTTATATATACACCCACTCACTGAGTAGGTGAAACTTCTCCATAGATAGAGCAGATGACAAATATTAGAACTTAACAATTGTTTTAAAATATAACAGAACCTTTGATTTTTCTACTTTCCTAGCCTCCCAAGTAAAAGATGCTTGAGACAGTGGTTTTGCTTGTGTCTACATTGTATGAAGAACTTATAAAATCTGGCTAGAATAAAAAGCAATAGCTATCATACCACCGTTTCATTACTGTTACTACTACTGTATATGGAATAGGTAAGATTCCCTCCCACTGCAGCTCTGGATTTCAGACAATGTCAAAGCTGTTTGCATAGATTCATGCTAATAAAATGAAAAATCTTTGACACCAAAGACACAGACGTAGAGTATCTTTGCTTCATCCCTCACCTCATGATTCATAAACAGAATTTACTATGCTTTGCTCTATTGGATGGCCCTTAAACTCAAGGGCTCCCATCCAAATTCATCCAGGAAAAATAAATTCACAAAGAACAGGCCTTCCCTTTGGCAACCTCAAATATGTGCAGTTTAGATTGTTTCTTTATTGCCAAATTAATTACCTAATCCTTAAATACCTTCATACATACTGCGAAGTAAGCCCAATCCCTCAACTTTTCTAGTTTCTGCCATGCCTGGGCAGCTTCCTTCACTAGAAGCCATTGCTTCCACCAGATCTGAACACATTCCAGATATGACCCCTTTGCTTTTTATTTTGGCTCGATAGGGGTTTTTTTCCCCCTCTTTCTCTAAAAGGTGAATAATCTAAAAGGCAAAAGTGAATAATCTAAAATGTTACTTTAACTTTGAAGATGCATAACTTCAATACATTTTTCCCCTTTACTGTACTGCAAGCCCAAGAGTAAAACTGTTAGTCCAAACCATCTGCTCCCCTATCAAAAGTGAAAACAAATGATCTAATGCAGGACCTCATTAGCATACATATTATTAACCGTCACAGCAGCATTAAAGAACAGCAAAAGGGGGAAAACCAAAAAATGCAGTGACAGGTGCTTTAGACAGAACTAGACAGTGGAAAATGTAGAGGAATCTAGAAGAAAAAAGTTAATTAGTTGGTTCTACAAAGACAGAAAAATCCACATGGATCTCTTTACAAGAGTTCTATTACTGTTTTGCATAAATGGGTTGGGTTTTGTCTGCCCTTGTAATAAGAATAACATGAACTGTCAAGCATTTTCATCTGTTGACCTCTGAGATTAGGAGCACCTTTAGTTGCTGGCAGATACTCCGAAGACAAGAAACCTACAGCCTCCACAGAAATTCTGTTTATTGTTATTTATCTGCTTAAAAAAAACCCACAAGAAGTGTCCACAGAGATATGGTGGGGCAGCTCACACGACTGGAGTGCTGTGATGGATGGATACAGATTATTTAGGAAGGACAGTCCAGGAAAGTAAGGAGAGAAATTGTCCTGTATGTGAAAGAGCAGCTGGAGTGCATGGAGCTCTGCCTGGTGAAGGTGATGAGACAGCTGAGAGCTTACGGGTCAGGGTAAGGGGGCAGACCAACATGGATTAAATTGTGGTGGGTGTCTGCTAGAAACTACCTGGTCAGGAAGAAGAAGTAGATGAAGCCCTCTTCAGACAACTGGAAGAAACCTCATATTTGCAGGCCCTGGTCCTCAATGGGTACTTTATCCATCCTTGTACCTGCTGGAAGGGCAACGCAGCAGCGCACCAGCGAGCCAGGAGGTGCCCTCATTTGTGGGATGCATTGATGGTAACTTCCTAACACAGATGACTGAGAAACCAGCAAGCGCAAGTGCTCTGCTTGACCTGATATTTACAAAGACAGAAGATCTGGCTGGGGATTTGAAGGTAGTTAAACATTGAAACAGGAACCCAGAGATGCTGTGGAATATCTGACCTTGGAGAAACTCAAACCTGACTGGACAAGGTCCTGAGCAACTTGACATAGTTAACCCATCTTTGAAAAGGGGTTTGGATTAGAAGACCTCAAGAGGATCATTTCAACCTAAGTTGTTTTAGGACTCTAAAACTATTTTCAGATAAATCTGGTTTATTTTTAAAAATGTTTTTCCAAACCATTTCATTTTTCAATAAAGTAGCAACCTCCTAAGCTTAAAGAAAAAAAAAAATTACCAGCAGGATTTTGCTAGAATTTTGTTCCTGAATCTCCATATGGACAATAAAGCAAACAAGCAAGTTTCTTCACAGTTGTACCATTCTGAAACCAAAGACACAAACTAGTAAGAAACAGAGATAGCTGATTACACTCTGTTGGCCTCAGAGTACTTTGTACAACATGTCTAGAGCAGGAAATAAATAACAGATATGAGAGTGAATTCTGAAGCAAAAGACAATCATAAGTTAAAATACTGGAGAGCAAGATAAGCAAAACCAGCACACAAAATGATTGTATTGAAGTCATTCTAGTCATGACTCTTTTGAAAAGTAGAATCCTACAGTAGAATATAAAAACAGACAACATCAATAGACCTACTCAAAACAGAAGACCTTAGAGCCAATGGCAAGTGTTTGGAACTAAGCATACCTGCTATTCAGTCAGCTTTTATACATGTTCTTACACAGCATTACTTAAATAAATGCTTACTACTTTGCATTCACATGACAAAGGAAAATGGGACATATTTTTGCAATAAAAATTTAAAAGGTTTGTTACAGCTTTTTTACTGCCTTTTGTATGCATTGATGTTTATGCTTCATTACTTTAATTTTTCTTTTTTTACTACAGGTAGTGCCCTAAAGTTAAGGTGGTAAACTACAAGCCTTTAAAACAAGCAGATGTTTACTTACGATTTATGCCAAGATACGCCAATAAATTTTAACTTTTAATAGCTTTCACCAAAGAAGTCCTCCTTTTTTTTTTTTTTTTTTTTAAGTAGATTGAAGCAGGTAGAAAAGACATGAATTATTTAATATCTGCAATCCATTTAGGAGACCTGAAATCGTTTCCAGACTGGCTATTAGCATAGTCACTAATGCATCAGTAAGAGCACGAACAGGCCAAAATCATCCTTGTCATGGTCTATTGACTGTACTGAAGTTCTGCAAGAAAGACTATTACCTATCTGAACGGTGCTAAGAGCTCAACATTTTCAGTTTGTTTTCAAATTTTACACAGAATACAATAAATTGCTGAATACATGAAAACATGATTTTCACCTATAACAATTTCCTTTTCTTCACAATTGCTTTCTAGTTTTTAAATTTTAAAACACAGTATCTCACACCCTCTGATGCCAAATATTTGTCATGCACAAAACAATCCAGGAACTACCTTTCCTCATCTTCATTAAAAGAGATTTTACTCCCTATAAAGATGAAAAATTGTCTGAGCAAACTAAAACAAAACAAAGGAAAATTAAAGATAAAAACTACATCTTTCCCTGATTTAAAAAACTATTTTCACTTTTTAGTGGTCGGAGGAAAATGACATTTTCTCAAGGTCTTTTTTCAATTTTTACCTTTCCCAACAACTTCTTCCAGCCAAAAGACAGAAGAAAAGATGAAAGAAATGGGGGAAAATGAAGAAAAAGGTAAGAAAGAAATTAATTATTTTAGAATGTTATATTAAAGGGGTTTTTTTTTAATTAAAAATACAAATAATGAATCTGAATTTTTCAGTGAGAAAACTCAGTTGAAGGCATTCTGTCAAACACACAAGCAAAGGGCCTGATTCTATTTTGTTACATTGCAAGTATGCTCTGAGAATTTCTGTGTTATACTTGATTTTAAAAGGCTTGGATATAAACCCAGACTGGATCAGCAGTGTTGGCTACTTCACAAGTCCCACCTCCAATCCTATCAGACTTTGTTAAATCACCACAGAAAAAAGCCCTACCGTTGACACTCTCAGTGTCTGTAAAATACAGTGAGTGTAAAGTAAATCGCAAAGTGAGAATTGTGCTTTATGCAGAAGGTACATTTAATGAATGAGAGCCATAACTAGTTCAGTGCATTTGCTATTATTTTTTATCTAAGTATGCCTTTTATACCACCTTATGATCTGATCACTAACATCATACCTAAATTCGTTTCTTCTCAATGTAAACAGTTCACATCCATGAGCACTAAGTCGCTAGGGATTCTGTTTATCAAAGAAAAACCTGAACCCATAGGTAAGGGGCATTCAAAAGTCTACAAAGAACCTTAGGATAAAAGTGTACCATTAACGACTGTCAAGCAGGCCTAGGAAATGATTGGTATGGAAGGCCAGTAACTCAGCAAAAGCAGTATCTCACTGAATCAATTTTCTTATTTCATATTGACCCTAAAATAACTTCTAAGCTGCTGAACTCTATGCCAAGCAAGTGCCAGAAAAGGAAGGGATTTCAGGTGTCTAGGGACTTCAGTTTTGATCTAGTATATCAGTGAAGTGGAAAAGGAACATCAGACAAAGTGGTATGAGCAGCAGAGTGTGTAAGAGACAGGAGAATGAACAATAGTGTAAGGGATATTTTAAAATTCTTTAAAGCAATATATTGCGTAGACAAATTTCAATACAAACAAGTTTCTAGACATTGTGGATATATTTATCACTCCAATAATTAAAAAAAAAAAAATCAGTAATTTTTATCTAACTATCCCCATTAGAATGGCAATATTCACCTTTTGGTTGCTTCATGAACGTGTATACAATACCATTCTGTGTTCCACATTCTGTGGAAAGGGACCTGGGAGTCCTGGTGGACAACAGGATGACCATGAGGCAGCAATGTGTCCTTGTGGTCAAGAATGCCAATGGCATCCTGGGGTGCATCAAGAGGAGTGTGGCTAGCAGGTCGAGGAAGGTTATCCTCCCCCTCTACTCTGCCCTGCTGAGGCCGCATCTGGAGTAGTGTGTCCAGTTCTGGGCTCCACGGTTCAAGAAGGACAGGGAACTGCTGGAAAGGGTACACCAAAGGGCTACAAAGATGATCAGGGGAGTGGAACATCTTATGAGGAAAGGCTGAGGGACTTGGGTTTTTTTAGTCTGGAGAAGAGAAGACTGAGGGGGGATCTTATTAATGCTTATAATACTTAAGGGGTGGGTGCCAGGAGAATGTGGCCAGTCTTTTTTCCGTGGTGCCCAGTGACAAGACGAGAGGTAACGGGCACAAACTTGGTCATAGGAAGTTCCATGTAAACATGAGGAGGAACTTCTTTACTTTGAGGGTGGCAGAGCACTGGAACAGGCTGCCCAGAGAGGCTGTGGAGTCTCCTTCTCTGGAGACATTCAAAACTCGCCTGGACGTGTTCCTGTGCAACCTGCTCTAGGTGAACCTGCTCTGGCGGGGGGGGTTGGACTAGATGATCTCCCGAGGTCCCTTCCAACTCCTATCATTCATTCTGTGATTATCTGTAGCTGTTTACAGTTGTCTGTTTCTGAGGCACAAAGACTGTGTAGCCATTGTGGGACAACCACAAAATATTAGCTACCCCTCCATGTAGGCCTATTGTCAATCATCAGAAGAGCTGGAAAAATAGAATCTTTATAATTAATCTCTTCAACACAATGAAGTAGTCCAAATAACAAAAAATTAAAATCATGATCATTTTAGCCAGCATCACTAGTAGCAATTTCTTACTTTGATGTTACTACGTAGAAATCCTTTCAAAAGCAGAGAGTTGCAGATTAGCAAAGACACAGCTGACCGTAACTACATCTAATGGAACAACAGGAGAATCTTGACCGCACACAGAAAACACCTAAAATGAATTACAAGGCCAGTCCTGGTTTGGTTTTTTGTTTCATGTCATGGCAACCATCTCAGTCATAGGAGGGATTTAACTACTCAGCTCATCACAAACACTGGATATTTCCATTGTCAGATTCTATTACTTTTGGCAATGCTACAAATATTATCTTTTATTAAACTAGCCCTTAGCTTGTTTTTTTACTTAAGATGTTATGCTCTGGTAAGAAGGTTGTTTTTAACAGATCTTATTAAAAATTGACTACTACAAAATATTAAACAATTAGAAAATTATGAAATGGTTCACTCTATTATCATAATTAGTAAAATTATTATTTATCTACTTTCAAAATCCATTTGACATTGGACAAACAAGATTTACTGGAAAAGAATACATAAAATTTAAAATAACTCAGTTTTGGACAACTTTGTTTATTTTGTAATTAGCAATTTGTGTAAGATCAAGTCTTGAAGTTAATACTACCAGGGAAAAAAGCCCTCAACTGACACTTTTTTTTTATTTAGAGAAATTAGGATAAATAAACCCAATGATTTTAAGTAATTAGCAATGCTATTTTAATAACACAAATAATCTTATTAAACAAAAATCAATAAAATCAGCACACAATCATATAGGAAGCCACAGAGGTGAATTTTCCCCAGCATTACCTACTTCAGTTAACAGTTCTGTAACTCAGGGCAGAAAGACTACTTTGACTAGTTTTCAAAGAAAACACTTTACTGACTTTTTTTCCCCCCCATTATATCATTCAACTGACTTAGAGTCAACAACTTTTCTTTCCATACAGCCCAGAATGACTTTACAAAAGATTTACAATAATGATAAAGAAGCCTTTTCCTCAGAACAGAAAACTGAAGAAATCCAAATGATACATAGAAGTGCGCATCCATCAACCAGTCTTCTTACTCTTTAAGGCAAAACGGACATCTATCAAAACACACAGGATTGTAATAACTTGAACCATTTGGGACACTAAGCACATATCCTTCGGTGCTCATTTATAAGCTAGTTTAAGAAAAAAATCATTTTTTCCCTATACAACACTATTGCAATAAAGCAAGCTGCTACAGAGTATGTAAATAATACAAAGATACACATTCTTTATTTTTTTCAAAGATTTTCTGTTTGCTAAGGACAGGAGAATACAGTGTTATAAGGTTTGAATTTGTATTTAAAAAGTAATAATCACTAATGCAACTGCTCCTCATGACAGAGTAATCAATTTCCTTCATTTTCTTTGTACATGTTCCATATATTCTAGTTTTTAATATGGGAGTAAGATACACGACTGTGAAATGCACATGAATGTATTTTCTAAATGCACATATGTGTCACCCACTTTGTGCAAAATTTTCAAAAAAGTAATGTGGACATGCAGGATTTTATCACTAAAGACTGAAGTCACTTGTAAAAGCAGCTTATATCCTTTCAAAATTACCTAAAAACTTTTTAACTATCCTTTTGTTTTGTACTCTAGCAATGTCTGGTTATTAAGTTCAATACTTAAAAACAAAACATCCCATGATTGAAAACCAGCATTTACGTAGTTAAATGTTTTCATTATTTTCTATAGAGGTTATTTTATTTTCATAAATTTCTTCCCCATGCCCCACCACCACCCAAACCATAGGCCTTATATTACTTATTTAATGCACAGTGGCTGATCTTTGATATGCTATTTATCTGCACTGCCAAGACACATGAGATAACTCATCCCTGAGCAGGTATGAGCTTGTACTCAAACAGATTGAGTACACTGAACTTCCAATACATCTTAAGATACTGAGGTCTTAAATTTGGTGCATTCCACAGTGCATTAACAAACAGTAAAAACAGTATCCTAAAAACCAGATGATTTTCAATCTCCTCAAGGTTGTAAATTTAATTTAATTTTATAGAACAGGTCCATTATCAATTTGCAGCTCTGAGGAAGATGAGGAAGCCTTGGGAATGTATAATACTCTCTCAGAAACACAATTAGTATTTATTCTTAAAACCCTTCCACATTTTCATAAAGACTATAAAAAAACTTCATCTTTTTAGAATTCCTCCAAAATTTCACCTGCATTTATCAATAGATGCTGTCCTGTCTTGAAGCAGAATTTCGATTTTCAGTCAAAGAATATTAAAAAACATTGAAGACAAGACTATGTAAATAAGACCATACCACTGAAAGTGGGAAGCATGCATCTGTCAAAAAGACAGGGCATTGCAGTTTACTGAAATTTTCTGTCATCTGCCATTCTTAGACGTAAATCCAGATGGGAGTATTTCAAAGGCAAAGACAGAAAGTAGGACAAGAAGGATATAGGAAGGAAGGAACAGATCATAATTTGAACCTTACTATTCATGTCTTCAACAGTTCACAAGATAAAAATGAAATCTGGATAGTTTGGTGACATAGTTCTATTTTAATGGAAAAAATGCTGCTGAATCTCTGTGATTAATTCACACTTCAGACGACATGAACAGAAAGATAAGGTTTTAAGAGGAGGTGCAAGATATTGTTAACAAGCTTATACATCAACGTATTTTACATTTATTACACAAAGGATGCTTTTTATAACTTTATTTTGACTAATTAGTACTGACAGCAGCAGAGGTGAACAAGGAGATTAAAGGCACCCCTTTGCAGTTCTTTTAAACCATTACAAGGTCAAAAATATTATAGATTAAGGTGATACATAAAAAAACAGGCTCCAATCTCATTCATTAAATTTACCTAGACAAATTTTTCCAATTTCCAATATGCAACTCAATTTAATTTTTTACAATTTCTGCATAGCATCGAGAAAATAAAGAGTATTGATTATAAATTCAATATATTATGGCATTTACTTAAAGTCTAAATGAAATGCAGAGAAACACTGTCAATCTGCAGCAAAAGTCAGAAAACCTTCAGCTAGACTACATAAACTCTTAGGCATCCATTGAATCTGCAAAAACAGAAAACACCTTTACATTTGTGGCAAATTCAACCTCAGTTGCTGTATTAAAGCTGAAAATAAGTCTTAATCCTAGGTGAATTAATTCTGTTTGTTCAAAAGAAGAAGATTGTGATATTTCACCTGACTTCTACTGAACTAAAATTTCAGTTCAAATTGTGGGATTTTTTTTCTTGGTATGGGTAAAAAAGTTTCTTGGTCCCTTCTGTATAATGTAATAAAGTTGAATTTGCTAGTATTCCATTACCATACCACTATTATGAGCCTAACTACAATGCTGCTTATCAAAGTGGAATTTTTGTTGCTAGAGAACTGGATATTTTGCACTTCCTGCATGCCATGGCATAAATTACTATCTGCATCAGATGAATTGCCATTCCCATCAACTGCCAGGCATAACAGTAACAAAGATTAGTATTGTGGTTAGCTTAAAATAGAAAGTAACAGCATAACAAACAAAAGTGAAGCCTTATTCTATAAATATCTTCAGTATTGTTAGTCTGACATTGAGGTTATGGCTTTTTTCCTTAGTAACAGCAGGAGGTATATGAAGTGTCTACACTGTTAGCAATTATTGCTAATTGCTAAAATCTCTGATTCAGAATTTTTTTTTTTTAAGCAAGGAACACAAATAACCACGTAATTAATCAGTGGTAGCAGTGCAACTATTGGTGCTGTTGATTGTCTTTTACAAGGAAACAAACTTGACACAGTTATTTGGAAAAGCCACACACCAAAATACACTATTTTAATGGCAATATTTTCTTTCTTTCTTGAACATTCCTCCTTCCCAAAGGACAGGAAACAGGACAGGTACATGCTCCCTAAGTCTGTCCTTGTAATCACAGACAATAATCAAGACTTCCCTATTCTCAGCTCTTTCGGTTTTGTCTAATCATTTCTAATATGAAAGAATATGACTACTGTAATCGTTCAGAGTTTCCTCTCAGAAATAAACAGATGCAATCAAATCAGTTCTGACAGTTTAGCTTTATTTTTCATAAATGGAGTATCTTTCCTTACTGATAAATTTGAGACAGGAAGAGTTATCAGCTGAAGGGAATATTACTCTGACATTATGACATCCAGGTGTTGTCTTGTCTGAGGCAGCAGGTGACACACTGAAGTAGCATTACCTGTATGTTGACTTATCTGGAGAGACTTAGAGAAATAGCTTCATGATATGGCTTTTGGACTGCAAATAAGTTGCCAATTACAAAAGTATTTTGCTGAAGTTATAGCTAGACATAGGACAACAGAGCAAAACAGAAAAAAACCCTAATGGTGTTCATTACTGGATTGTTGTACTTGTCTTTTGGCCTGAAAAGTTGCCTGATGCTTAGAGCCATGCTGCGTAATTTCCCTGGGGACAGAGGAGGATTTGTCAATGAGTCTGACATTCTTTTGTCCAGTTTTACTCATTCCAGAAAAGAGATGAAAAGACATCCTATTTCCCTGAGGAAAAAGTAGCAGAATCTATTTCCCTTACTGGCATTTTTCAAATTTGCCTGTCTCCTTCTGTCTCACAGGTGGAATTACCAGTTGAAGTTTTTCAAAAACTGGTTATTAACTTTTTTGTGATGGCCAAACTGAAGTATAAAAGTAGCTAACAATAATAAAAAGTGTCAGTTCTCCCATAAACAAAAAACTTGAGTATTAAAATTTTGATCAAACTGATTAATTAATTTGACCCAAAATAATCCTTTTGAAGAGATAAGGGTTGGAATTCATCAGTTCACTCAGGGTAAAGGCTAAGTACCATCTTCAACATGATATTTTTACTGCTGCAGATTCTCCCATTCTTTAGGACTATTTCCTCTCAATATCTTCCTTCCCAGTTCCTATCTGGAATTCAGCAAGTCTTTATTCCTACGTTCTGAGTCAAAAGTATTTATTACATTTGGCCTTCCTTCAGACATACTTTTTTTGGTCACTATAATTTTATTTTCTTTTTGGCTGAATCAGCTACACACCTCATGTGCTCTGCTGACAGCTACATTTCTCCCTGCTTTCCCTGGCTTCCAACTCATCATCTGTTACGACAATCAGCAAATGCTCCAACCCTCGCATTTGGAATCTGTTCTCCGGGAAGTCTCTCACTCCACCTGCCTTACTTTCTGCTCAATCTTTGCTTCCTGTTTGGTAATTCTTCCTGTTTCTCTTATTACAGCAAAAATGGACACATAATTTTATTAACTTAAACCCAGAATGTGAACATGAAGAAATACATACAGTTGAGAATACCAATTCACAGCTGAGAACACAAATTCACAGCTCACAGTCCCAAAATCTCCTGACTCAGAAGAGGGAATAATTAAAGGCTGAATACTCCCCAGCATGACTTTAATATCCCATCATATAGAAACACAGAGAGAAAGCTCTTTTCACCTTTTCCCCACAAAAAAGTTAGTGTTCAGCACTGAGAAATCTATCTGGACAGATAACCATCAGAAGACTGCTGCAGAAGAACCTTGATGAAATCCTGCATGTGCGATACCTGAGGATTTATTATTTGAGTACATCTTTTGATCTGAAAAACATTCCACCACACTGGACTGATTTTTACAACACAGTACGTATAAAACTTTTCTATTTTGCTAGCTTGCTTTGAAGACCTACTGATTTACTCAGCTGGTTTCCTGAAACATCTGGGGCACACAGATATGACACGAAACTGTCTCATGGAGACAGGATTAAAGCTGAAAGTTTCGAACCGATGTTTCATTCAGTAAGATCTGAAAATAATGTGTATGTTTCCTTTGACAAAGGTATCAGTGCAGCCCAGCAAAGAGGAACTGCAATGATGAATCTCAAGCAGACTTGGGAGTCCTTTATGTGATTTCACCAATTACTATCCGTGCTGAGTTAGCAAGTTGGTTATAAAGGCAGAGTCTGTGTGTGATCTTGAACAACTACTTGTGTCACAGAGCAGAAGAAAATAAGCGGTAAAGAGCTTGAGACCTTTATGCTCAGAGTATGCATAACTAATACAGAAAGTAAACACTCGGACTCACCAATGTTATCAAGTAGGTCAATGGAGGCTATCAGCATCCTTTCAACAGGAGTGTTCTTCAGGAAGGAGCAGCTACCATGCACACATTCAAGATCAGCGTACCTTCAACAGTAGATCAGGCAAAAGCTCATGAGTAAATGTTTCCTAGACATAATTGGGACTTGCTGTAGCAATACAACATACTAATATACATATAATCTTGTCTCATGTATCAGAACTGATCAATGCATTACAGCTGCATCAAGTGCTATGCTCCTAGTGCATTAAAATTGATTAAGAAAATGTAAACCAAAGCTTCAGAAAAAAACCTGAAAAGACATAACAGTACTACATACAGACTGGGAAAACAGGCAATATATGGAAAATAGCCCCCACCTAGGGGATTACAAAATACAGTACAACTGTATCAGTGCTCAAAAACAATGTGTTCAGCAGAAAACAACTTAAAGATACTTCTTCATTTAACTGAAATAAATCAGGCACATGGCAAAACTATTTCTTTGAACCAGATAATGGTTTGTCTTGAACAGTTGTCAGGCTTTTGAATCAGCACAAAGAGGTGGAGATGCTACCAAAACAGAATGGTGGTAAGTAACAACTACATTGAATTTGACCTGCATGAAAAATCAGTTTGTGTTGCCAAGTAAAATCAGTTTGAAATGGGGGGGGGGGAGTTTAAAAAACTAAAGACAATAGGTTTTTGTTCAGGCGGAAAAGAAGTTTCAACCAAAACCTGAATGTTTCTTTCAATCATTTTCAATAAAAAGTAGCCAAACAACATAATCTGAAAGTATCACTTGCATTAAGTATTTTTTTCCGAAGAACAACTTCTTTTCTCGAAGAAAAAAATAAGTGTAATTCAACCCAAATTCAAAATAATTCCAATTATTCCAGTTTTCCAAGGACTTTGTCCCTCCTAAAACAAGTTTTGACAGACTGACCAAAAAATTTTAAAATCGTTGTAACGGTACATTACATTGATATAAAAGGTTTCTTGTTAATTGGACTATAGATTTGTGAATATTAAGACAATACTACAGAGAATAATTACAAAATTAGTGAACATGGGAAAAAACCCTGATTTTTTAAAAAAATTCAATATTCTCAAAAAATGCTGAATTCCAAAATCAAGAGAAATTGGTAGGTGTATGCCTTTTCAGAAGATGATTCTAGATCTGGAAGTTGCATTGAAGATTTTCAGGATTTTCAAGAATTTCAAGAAGGAATTATGTATTTTACTTTTAACATAGGATTTTGCCTATCTCTTCCACCACTGTTAACTCGAGGAAAAAAAAGATTTAGAAGATGTATTTGTTACCCAAGCATTAAGATACCAGTTAGTTCTACAGAAAGGTACTATGGTAATTTAATCCAGAACCAAGACACAATGAAAAATTAAAACCAGAATAGTTTTGATTAGGGAAAGCAAACAGCATCAATAACATTTTGTGAGACTTCTAATAGCTATTTAACTGCTAAAAAATAAATACTTTAGGAACACTATTTTCTAAAAACATGGCAAACTTTAAAACATGGAATGGAAAAACAATTATCGTAAGAGATGCAGGAAAAAGCAGTTTAGCTAACAGTTCATGTAATTGTGATATGAACAGTATCAATAGAAAAACCACTCAACACAACATTAACATAACATTAAAACAC
Source organism: Gavia stellata (assembly GCF_030936135.1). Taxonomy (NCBI): domain Eukaryota; kingdom Metazoa; phylum Chordata; class Aves; order Gaviiformes; family Gaviidae; genus Gavia; species Gavia stellata. Next base: position 9,366,501 of record NC_082608.1, on the reverse strand, counting down.
TGCAGGTGGTATCGTCTCTTTAGTGCTCCGATAGGCATGGCCTAAGCCCACCTACCCTTGAAGGAACTGGCATATTTAAAGTTGTGATGAATTTTAACTGCAAGGTACTCCAAAGATGCAGTGTTCCATATCTTTTGAACTCACTGCTGTATACATTCAGCAGCTTATTAATCAGATTTAAGCTGACTTAATCAACACATAAGCTACTCCCCTGAATCCAAAAAAGATAGCCTTTTAATACCTACCAGGAACACTGTGTAGAAGAGACACTGCAACTCAAACCTCTACCATCTTTCAGACAATGCTTTACAGGCATTCTCCCTGCCTCACCAGTTCTCTCCTCTCCTCTCAGGTCTGCTGTGACACCACCAGACCTGTCCTTCACCACTTTTCCTGGCAAGGAGTAAAGCATTCACTCATCCTGCATGGAAGACAGCGTGCAAGGCCTCAACTGTTTTGTGCCATGTTTGGCATTCCCAGTAATCAGACCACACCATCACACAGAAGAATAGAAGCCCCTATATAGCCTTACAGGAAGAAGAGTGAGTTCTGTTTCCTCTGACAGAACTGTGTGTTACAAATAGGAAGCCTTTCCAATCCTGTTTGAAAAGAAAAATGCGAGCAGAGGCACTTTGATAACATCTCCACTGTGGCAATTTAATAGCTGCACACAATGACATATCTGAAACAAATGTGTTGACATTTGCTAATTGAAGACATTTTCAAGTTCCTGCAAAAAAAACCTCAGCATTTCCACTTACATCCCTACTCCTACTGAAAACAAATACTGAAGTTTTCCATAAAACAGACACTCTGATATTCATCCAATTCAACAAATTATATGATATTTGAATCTAAGTATTAAACTATGAGTAGACAATACTACCAAATGTGTTACTACAGAAGCAGTTTGCTGTAATTGTTCATAAGATATTAGTAAGAACAGGGCCTTCAGCACTGTACATCAGTATGTCAGAGAATCACTCCCCAAAATCACACTTGTAATCCATTGTGATTGCTAGTCTTCCTGCTAAACACGCCCTTGTGCCAAGTCTTTGAAGCAGTATCATTTGCTCAAGGCAAAACAGAATATAAACAGAGAAAGTGATATATTATCCACACCAGCCTAACAATTCAGTGTCAAGTCTCTAAAAGGAGAGGAATGTAGGTAATATTTAGGGGGCAAATATTTCCGCCTCCATCCTGACCTTCCCTACAGCCATAATCAGCGTAGTCACACATATTAAAAGATTTTGCTAAAGAAATAAATAGTGGAACTAGAAGGTTTAAAAGTTTTAGAATTAAAAATAAGGAAATTAATAACATTTTGTAAACAGATGCAAAGTGCCATAGCAATGAAGATTTTACAGGGTCAGTTAAACAGAATTTTCTGAAAGAATTTCACTAGAAAGAAAATATGATAAGAGCAGTCCTGTCTGAACATACTGAATCTTTATTCTGAAAGCAGTTTGTTCTGGGGCTGAGGACATTCCACTCCATTTTGATCCTCCTCACTCTTCCCCATGCTTTTGGTCTCCTTGCTCACCCATGGAAAAGGGCTAAGTGGAGTTCAAGAATTTTTTTCTAACCATGGAACCTGTAGACATACTCTTAATTTCAGAGCTTGTTAAGCTACACTTACAGACTTTTTATACGCTTTCTTCTCAAACTTAATTTGATGACTTAAGAACTTGTTTCCACTTTGAATAGTAACATTCTTGAAAGTTGTCTTCTCAAAGAACATTAATTTTCCCCTCCCCTTCATTCCTGTTTTCTTGCTGACAACACCACTATTTGTCAAGTATTAAACCACTGTAACTTGTGTGGTGAATGCGCATTCTAATTTTTGTGCAGATGATAAAATGAAGTAGATTTACCCAGAAGAAGCAGATAATTTGCTGATACTCATAGTCAGTCACAATGTGAAAGCAGATCAGTCTTGTCACAGTCTTTAAATTTTATCCGTCCCTTACTGAAATTAGTGTTTGCATTAACATTTGCTCTAACTGGGTTTGCCAAATCATGCATTAAAAATGGCTCCCGGAAGTTGAATTATATTTCACTAACTTCCCAACAAACACTAGTTTGAACAAAAATCTCCTGTCTGTATTTTCTGAGAAGATAAACACGAATAGAAAAAAGAAAATAAGCTCTTATGATATTTACATAGAGAAATACATGTTTGGGGTTTGGGGATTTTTTTACATTAAATTGATTTTTAAGACATGCAGTGCTGGTATGACGTTATATTCAAAAGAAACAAAAAAAAGAAGTAATTATTGTGTTTGTTTTAATGTGTTAGATTTCCCCTGCCCTTGACAGTAAGTACTACAACATCTTTAGACATTCATAATAGTAGAAAAACCTTCCACTGGTGAATTAAGCTGACTTTACAGTTGCTTTGTACTGCCATAGTGAGGTCAGGATTTCAGGAACCTTTCACTGACAAAAGCACTTTGCATATCTGTAAGAAAAATTCAACTTCTATGACTAAAGAATATAATCTTGCATCACTTCCTTTGGCATAATGCCAGTTTAAGAATCAACGTGTTCAAAAAAGGAACAAAATTTAATTCTTTATAAAAGTTCACAGAATCACAGAATCACTACGGTTGGAAAAGCCCTGTAAGATCAAGTCCAACCAACACCACGATGCCCACTAAACCATGTCCCACAATGCCTCGTCCACACGTTCCTTGAACACCTCCAGTGATGGTGACTCCACCACCTCCCTTGGCAGCCTGTTCCAGTGTTTCACTGCTCTCTCAGTAAAGAAATTTTTCCTAATATCCAGTCTGAACCTCCCCTGGCGCAACTTGAGGCCATTTCCTCTTGTCCTGTCAAGACAACGGAGAGTACTTGAGGATTCAGTAAAGTAATTACTAAGGATGGCTGTGACACACCTCAGTAAAATACTTATTTCATAATGCAGAAGACTAATGTATCTTCAGAGTCAAGCTGTGAACTGTAGTTAAGGAAATGATGTTCAAATGAGTCTGGTAATACCAGAATGTTACTCCTGTGTTTTTTATCATTTTGCCCTTACACAGCAGGCTGGTCAGTTATCCAAAATAGCATAACTCACATTTCCACAGATGCTGAATTATCACTGCATAGCTTCTGACTGGTCATCATGGTTTTTATGTGAACACAGAGTAACAAGCTGTATCATGTACTGGTTTTGCAAGGCTCAAACTGACAAGGCCAGCTCCAGCATGAAAGATGAAGCCACTCTTCAGAAATCAGCAAAAGAGATTCATACAGTAACTGAAATAAAGTCAACCAGAGATGTGGCAATGAGTTACAAAAAATGGAGCGACAGCCTGGAAAGGCTTAAGCGACCCCTGGTCATTATGTCTGGACACAGACATAATGCACATTATGTCTTTGTCCACTGAGAAGAGGTGGGCCCGATGTGGACAACAGGAGGCTTTATTCTGTTTGCCTCTGACTGGTTGGATGCAAAGAACATGCTGCTGGTGGCAGCAGTTAGAACATTTTAGTTAATATATTTAATTTCAAGCTATGTATGTCTTGTATTTCAAGAAATGAACCACACCTTGAAGCAAAATCCCCTAAGATGAGGGCATGAAATTTGCTTCCCTTCTAGGCCATTTTAAACAGCTCTTATGCCTGTAAGTCTTAAAGCAGTGCTTCAGCCTATGAACTTCAAACCTTGAAAAATATCTCTGCCACTAAGAAATGGCCACAGTGATCTCTCTTTTTTGTGTTTACCAGAAACAGTTGCTCACAGTTTTAGAAAGTGGGAGGGGGGAAGCTTCAGCCTCTAGCAATTTTTAGCCACTGAGTTTTTTGTTCAGGAGCATACCATGAAGTCTTGGAGTAATTCTTAAACAAAAAAGACAAAGTCCTACTATCAGTTGGGATTTTTCTGAATAAAATCGTAAAGTCTGATCCTTGGTTAAAACTACTAGTCATTTTAATTCTTGCATTCTGATTCTGCAAAGAAGTCTATCCACCACCTCTCTCGTCTTTCCACCATGGAATCACCAAGAGAACAGTTGATCTGCATCTTCAGCACAATTGATAAATAGTTCCAGTACTAGGACAGGTTACTTGATCACTACTTCCCCTCAAGGTATATTTGTCTACATAAATCACCAATATCCTTCCCTCTAATTTCACTGTGCTACAATGTGTCCTTCCATTCTTATGGGATGAATGATTGCTCTATAATCTTTTGAATCTCAGAGCTCCGTAGTGAGGACCTTACAGCAACACTATTACAAACAGGTCAGGCAGTAATTGCTTCCCTGTGATTAATTTAATATAAACTGAGTCATTTGACTTTCATTCAGAAACTGTAATCACAGGGAAAAGTCAATATTTTCTCTACTCCCTCACCATCATTATCATCACCCATCAGAGCTCGAATATTAAACACGTTTCAAATTAACCCCCCATTCAGCTGTATTAATAGATTGAAAAGTAGGTGCTCAAAACCATGAAATAATAAGAACTACACTGGAAAAATAACTAGAAAATACATGACTATTTGGCAACAATCTTGCATTTGCAGACATGTGGAGAATTGGCAGGAGACAAAAAGGCCTCTTTAAAGTTATTAATTTTGCTCTTAAAAGATGCATCAGAAGTAGCACAGTTTTAATAACGAAGGATGTTACTATTATCTCTGAATCATCAAAACAGAGAATATAAAGTTCTGGAAAGCTCTGTGCAAAGGTAGCTTAAAACTCTATGCTTACTCCCCAATCCGGTATGATCAGCATCAGATAGAGACCCAGTGCCCTGCAGTTGTATGCTGGCCCCTCACAGCCACAGGAATTATGGTTTTAATAAAGTGTTTTTCCCTAACACCTCCAATTTGACCAACATACCTTCTCCCAAATAGTAAATAACAAATATATCCACACTTCCATTAAGTTTTGAAATCCGTGGGGTAATGTGCACCAAAATACTAAAAACAAATTACATTACTATCACCCAGCAACATCTCTGGACCACAATCACAAGTACGTCATTTAGCACATACCATTTATTCATTGCAAATATTTGGCAGTGAGGTGCATTCTACCTCTAACAGAATGTACCTAACCCCTGCCTACAGCTGCAGTTCTAAAACCTGAATCACATATATGGTACTTGGTCCCGCAGTTTTATTCCAGGAAAAAAGTCCTTCCGAAATCAATGGTGTTTTGCCTGATTAAAAAGACCAAATAAATACATTTGGCAGAATCTGGGAATGCCACTAGTACTGTCAACTGAAAATAGTGGTGAGAGAGAAATAACTATTATTTCTTTTCCTACAAAAAGTATCAGGTTTATTTTCAGAATGATAAAAAACTCCTTGCCCCTTTCCAAGAGATTATGAGAAGCATACGCAGCTTGCCTTTTCCATGTAGCTAGCTGTTGCATTACATACATGTTTCAACCATTCAATGGAAAAAGATAAGTTGTCAGATTTTTACTATTTACATACAAATAGATATTTTATGTCCAGCTAGTGAAGAAAAGTACAGGAAACCACTTGCAAGATCTAACCACCTCTGAAACGCCTATGATCAAGCTCCGTTTCAGTATCCAACAACCTGGTTCTGATTTTCTTTTTACTGTTAGCTATTCAGCCAGAAATCTCTCTTTCATACTTCTTCAACAGTTTTCAGTTTGCCTATGCTCCCATATTGCTCAGGCAAATCTATTTTGGTTGTATAAAACAACACAGCTTTGCTAAAGCAATCTGAGTCTTGATCAAAGAACAAGTTACAGGATACATTATTACTTACTAACAGGTATAGTTTCAAGAGTACAGTTTCAAAACTAATTCCATTTTTCTGAATTTAAATGCTTGTGAACATGTACAGAAATCAACAGTGCATTATTACACCCATTGTTTGTTATCTTTCAGATTGTTACCCTGCTCCAGGACAAGGAAGTCATGTATTCAAACAACTCTCATAACAGTAAATGTATGCTTGGCCTCTGCCAGAATCACTCACAACGTATAAAAACAGCAGGGGACAGAAATGACTGTGCCTTCTTCAAATGCCTTATTATTTGGCATAATAAAGAAATGGTCAGTGTGGCACCGCTGAGGTTGGGTTGCATTGTGTATGTCATGCTCTTTCCTAACTTCACTAAGATACTGCAATTAATGTCCTTATGTACTAAGAAAACATTAATAGAAAAATACTGTAAACTACGTAATCTACCTACCTAATGGGATAAAGATGGAAACCAAAGTCCACATCCTTTAACTTTTGATGTTATTCAAACATTATTATTTGTGAATTATACACAAAACCCCAAATTATCATCAGGGTTAAAATTACCCTGTTCAGAAACTGAAACCATCAATATTTTAACACAGAGTTTGCACTTGCTGCTCTCTCTGACACTATAGAGGACCATGATTAGTGCGAGTATTGTTATTACTTACTTTTTATGTTTTATGCACATTTAGTGCATACAAACTATTGAAGCAGTGCTGGATTAGAAGGTGTTGCTTGTGCATTAGGTTTGCTGTCCCAGGATCAGGAACACAATCTTCATTTTGGTAACTGCCTAACAGTAAACTGTCCGGATGGGCTTGGTTCTGTTACACAGAAGTATGTCAGCTTTCAGTTCAGTTATGTATGAGTTGGATACATTCTATAATATAGTTCTAGGATTAGAAAATGTCAGGAGTGAGTGGTACAGATATATTTAAGATTGCACAGTGAAGATTACTCTAATAGTAATTCAACAGTTTTCAAATTTGCTGCTTTACTGCACACTCTTCAAAAAGGATTCTATCACCTGTCGTTGCTCTAGCTATCACTTTTCCCTGACTTCTTGACAGACCAAAACTCTGAAATACACACTATTTAAATTCTTTTATTTTATTACGTCCATTTTAAATATGGCATAACCAGACTGAAGATAATTAATACATTTTTGTTCCAAATTTTATTTACATTTAGATACTAAAAGTATTTTTAGCCTAGAAAATGAACCATTTGACCTTGAAGATGGACCTAGCTGTCCCCCAACATACTCACTGCCCCCCAACACTCTTCTGCTTGGGTACAGCAACAGTGAGAGACAGAAGGAATGATAAGCTGCGGCAGTAAGTATTAGCTATCAGTGACATAAACAAAAATAAAATCAGAACTGAAAGACTTAATTGTTATATTCATATATTAAAGGATACAGCAGTGATACTAATTATTTAGACATTTTCAGGGAAAAACAACTTGAAATTCATTTTCTAAGCCACATATCATACATATTAACAAAGAGAAATTTGGAACTAATCTGAATATTTTGCATTTTTGCTTTAAGAACCTTTTTCACATGCAAAGCTTGAACAAGAAAGACACTAACAAGCTTTTCTGCCTAATCATTCAGAACAGAAGGAGGCATTTGTAGCAGAATATATTCCGTGTCTTTTGTAGTTAAGAACATCCATTTTAATAACTTTTTTTCCTCTGGATTTTTTTATGCATATACTGTTACAAAACATACTTGCTTTTATTAAATTTCTGTTACGAAAAATCTTCTGGGAGAAAATCAGTAAGGTGGAGTGTAATTAAATACATACCCCACTGCATTTCTCCTTCTCTTGGCAGAATAAAAAGCTGCAACCCAACCCCAAGATAACCCTTGTGAAAAGATGTATCAGGCATAGCTCCTTTTATATATATATATATATAGACACACATATATATACACACACAGAGCCACCCAGAAGTTTGTACCACAAAATCCAAATACTTAGTTCTTGTTGCAACAGAAATTTTACTTGCACAAATACACTGGTGAGGCCCCAGAACCAATTTCCTCTGTCTGGCAACACAACAAAATCTTTATCTTTCTTGTACTCTCAGTCACAAAGAAAGAAAAGATTTGAAATACAGATGACATGCCTTTTGACCTATTTCTGGAAAAGTATGTTCCCAAATATTCCCCCCCACCCCATGAAATCCTCAAAATCCACAGCTAGCAACAGATTTTAAAAAATACAGCAACACAGTAACTTCTGTCCCGCTTTCAGAAATACAGTAGAGAAAGGTAAAATACAGACTTGTAACGAGAAATTACTGAAAATCACACAGTAACATCTCCTCAGACACATGCAATACATGAAACATTGAGAAGATGCCTGAGCATGATTATAAAACTGCAAGACATCTGAATATACCATAGCCCGGTCAGTCCATTAGATTACAAATCTGTACAGCTCCATTGCCAAAATGTACAACTGTAAATCAACCACTAATTAATGGATGACATAGCTTCAACAAGATTAAAAAGTTATTTAGCCCTTCACAAGCAAAATTTTAGTACTACAAAATAAGGCAATGAGAATCTGGTCTCAGATTTTTCTAGATGGCAGTTTCATATTACATATCTGACGCCTCCAGATCTTGCCCCAAGTGCAGGTGTTTTAGAGAGAACCATCTAAGCTGCAATTAGATGAACACCTCAGAATTTAAAGTCTGCATATTTTACACTTTATTTGCCAGTTTGTAAAGACTTATTACCTAAGAATTTTCCCAGCTATGTAGCACATAGATTTCTCAGTTTGGTGAATTATAATGTTATCGTGGTTGCTAAGGTTCCTCAAAGAGTTAAAAAAAAAAAAAAAAAACCAACCCAAAAAAACCCCCACAGGTGAGAGAAGAATTCAGTGGGCTAATGGCTTCCTTATGTGGATATCTCTTGTTTGATATACAGTTTTATGGACACACGCCCATCATACCCTCATCGTTACTTCATTTCCTAGTGTAGCTTTTATGTAAAAAAGGAAAAGTCAAACAAAGCCCTAAGGATCCTGGTCTGGAAACTACTGTACTAATAAATGCTCCCACAGCTGTCCTGGGTTCCCTCATGCCTCTGAAGGCAGTTCCAGGCAAACAGAAATTTGGTTCTAATCTCCACCACACTTCTGTGTTAAAATGTAAACTCACAACTTTGTTAAATCAAACTTCAGAATTTAACCTTGATGCATCCCCTGTAAGTCTGTCCTAAATAGCCATGACTTACCTACTAAACTAATATCTCATGCTTTTGATTCGTTATCATAGTTTCACAAGCTTTTGCTGTCCACTCCTAAAACTCTATCTAAACCACAGGTATCTCTAACCAGCCCTACTCTGAAAAGGTCACTATAAGAAACATCATTACTACACAAGTGCTTTAACACTATTTATCTGTAACATAACTACTCTAAAAAGAAATTATTTGGGAACAATGAAGACAAGAACTACCAGACAGAACTGAAGTAAAGAAGCTAGTGAGACAAAGACCTGTCATATCTGCTTGCTATATTAATACATCTTGAAACAGTATCAGTTTCAAAAGTTTACCTACTGTTTTCTTCTTTTTGATCCTCACAAGAAAAACGCCTAGTTATCTTAGTCCAAAATTTCTGCTTATTTACTCTCTGATGCATCAGTTACCATGACAGCCTAAACAGTTCAAAACAATTTCAGCCAGATTTTCAGAGAAACTTTAACTACTCATTATGTTTAGTTGCTTGTGAAAAGAACTATTTTCATAGAAGAATGCTATTATTTTTATGAAGTGATACAGGCCCTAGCCTAACAAACAGCGGCTGTAGATTAAAAAAAAAAAAAAAAAAAAACACAAGAAGGGGAGTTACAGATAGATTCATATACAGATAGATCAATATATGTTAATAGATTCATATCAGTGGATCCAAGAACTCCATATTCTCCAAGTCAACAGCCTCCTGCTGCAATGCATCTGAGTACCAATTCTGAGGGGCCAGATTTCTTTGCAATTCCTTTTTGTGAAGAATTAAAATGTTCTCTCAGAAGGCAGCTTCAGATAAGACTAGAATTTAATTGCAGCTTAAAAAAATAATTCTAAAAGGAATCTTTTGGAGATGAAACAAAGACAAGAGCTAATGAACAGAAGAAAAGTAAAGAAAAGAGTAGAGAAAAGAATGAGAAAGGAAACTATGGCTAAAGGCTAACTTGTTTTCACGAAGCATGGGAAAATACAAAACCAAATTTACATAGGAGACACTAGCAGAAAGGACAAAAGCCATTTCTGCAGTATTCTCCCCTCCAGAAACCATGCCCCCATGCAATCTGCCATCTACCTTCAAATTCAATAAACTTGCTCTAGCTCACCAAGTCATTGCCCCCTCAACTCTGCTAGGTGGAACAATGACTCTGCATCTCACACCTCTGTTTCTTCTGTCCCAAGGAACCTTTCAAAGGAAAATTCACCAGCACTACATCTATACAATGTCTTTAAAAAGATGTTTAAAACAATATGCAAAACATTGTAAATATGTAAATTAGGTAACTACTAATTTGCCTTAAATGTCCCAGTGGTGCTACATGAAGCTTGGCAGACATAGGTAAACTCATGTTTTAAATAGATGGTGCAATTTCCCTATCCACTATTTCAGCTGCTGCACTATCGTATACCACCCTTCCAGAGCAAGAAAATAGTAGAGAAACTTTTAGAATTGAAAAGGATGCCTGAATCATGACATCATTTGATGCAACTCACTCGCCCAACTTACTCAGGACTAAGCCTAATGTTAAAAGTGAGTTGTGTATGCCACTGACCCAGACCATAATTCTGCTCAAGTTGAAATATGAATGATAGAATAGTCTGGCAGCTGCTACCATTTTCTCAATTCAGACATAATTTGTAGCAGAATCTCAAACAGACAGTAACTAATAAATGGCAACTGACTTAAACTTAAGAAATTTTCCATTTAGAAAAGCTTTCCAAAAGCATTAAGAACCCTCATCCCTAACCAGCAGAGGGTTAAACTTAAGGCTAACAATAACTGCAACATTCGTCAAAAAAGGAAAAAATTCTCTTTACCATTTACCTTATTTTCCAGTGTAGATGCTATACAGTTTTGACAATACTGGACAGGATTGGCAGAGGAAAAAAAAAACAACACCAAAACAAATCAAAACAAAACAACATAGTCACTTAGTTCTAACCAATACTTAATGAGAAATGCTGGCAATAAAATTCAGCAATGGTTTAATGTCAACTCTTCTGAACCTTTCCTTTCATCTTTTCAACAGCAAGGTATAAAACTGGTGCTTCAGATGTTTCTGGTTATAATAAAACTTACACAGATCCCTTCCTGCTACAGAAATACGCAAATAGCTAAGCAGCTGGAGATATTAATTAAAACCACAAGCCTCAACACTGCATTACAAAGTCGTGTATGTTACAGCAAAAGAATGAAAAGTTACATGGAAAATAGCCTGTAAATAGCAACAGGAGATTTTCAATTTTAGCAACTAAATTCCATCTTGTATTGTGAGACTGTATTATGGGATACTGAATACAGAAGAGGAGGGCAGACAATCCCCCCATGTACTCGCTATGAAGCTAAGAAAAAATAGTGCTGAAGATCTCCACTACATGTTAAATTAGATCCTTGAGTAATTTGCTTTACAACACTTTCCAGCTGCAAAAGAGAAAGACAGATGCTTTGGTTCACTCAAGGAATGCTGGCCAAGCTGGCTTGGCTTTGCAAATCATGTTAGGAATGGCTGCTGACAATTGTCTCTTGAAGATTGTGCAAATTATTCTACCTTGTGCACGCTGTCAGACAAATTAAGGAACCTTAACCAACCTACTGCAAAGAGGAAAAACAAACGCCAGACACATAAATCCAAGCTCTTGTTCTGCCACACAGACCTTTATCGCTGGCAAGTAACTGATCCACTGTTGCATCTGTATACTGGAGAGAACTGCTTTTCATAATCACACAGGAAAGATGTGAGATGCTAAGTTTTTACAGTAATGGAGCCAGAGAAAAACTTATTACAGTTTTATCCCTTTAACTTGGCATGAAGAAAATGAAGAATCAAAGTTTGTAATGTTTTAATGCTGGCAATAATGTTTTTCAAGCAGTTACCACTCTTCGCAATGGTAATACTTAAATTTATCTTCACTACATTTGAGGCTCTTGTAAAGACCAAGGGCCCCTTCTAGTTGGCAAAGCAGACACGATAAGACAGCCTGACCAGAAGAGGTAAACCAGAAATGATAGAGGAAAAAAAGAAGAAAGGCTGCGCAACGTACTGGTAGCAGCACAACTGTAAGTGTTCTGGCCACAGGTGTAAAAGCCTTTGCCTTTTATGGGACTTCTATATTCTCACACACAAATATATGTTTCCTAAAGCACTGGTCTCTCTCAGTTGACCACATAACCTGGATCACTAAAGCCCTGCCAACGATGCAATCACATAATCAACCTGGCGTCCACTATCTTATTTTAAAATGTCTTTTATCACTTTATTTTAAAAACTGCTCATTTAAGCTTTTCCAATGTTTAAAAATTTCCTTTTTATATCACACCGGTTTATAGCAATTTCATATTTTTACCAGATCATATAGCTCCACTAAAACTTATATATGAAAATACATGCATTGTAGGCACACACAAATATGCAGCGGCATGTGAAGTAGTTTGTACATATGCATGAGTGTGAGCTTGCGATTTTAGTAGCTTTTCCATTTGCAGTTGTTATTCCCTTAAGTGTAACACAGACATACAAGTGTTCACCAAGTGAAGATCATGATTTGACATTTCTGTAAGTACTTTACTGAGTTTGCCAGCCTTTAGAGGCTTTGTTATAGAATATGAAGCTATATATGTATTGAGTGAGGATACTAAAACTCAAACTGCAGTTTATTTCAATCAATATTTCCTTTTTGAAGCCAGGGACTCTCATGTAGTGCACATCTGACAGCCTTTGATGTGAACAGCATTAATAAATGTTGACATTTGGGTTGATTACTCTCCTTCTACAAGCACGGACTAGACAGACACTGACTAATCCCTTCATTCTTTCTATTTGAGTTGCTGCTGCTTCTGTCCCACTTTGCTACTGCTCAGTTTTATCTGTAACTTTCAGTGCACCAAAAATATAGGATTAGAAAACCTGACACTAACAAGATGTGTGATGTTATTAAGCACCGGCAGAATCTATAAAAACCGTAACCGGAATTAATATCAGTGACACACGTGTTTTTCTAATGTTTATACAATAATTCTCAGACTAGCACCATCCTGCTTTCATCTCACTGTAGATAAGCCACACACTTTGGGCTAGATTGTTGCTTTCTCAAATGACCTGCACATGTAGTAACAAACAGTGCACCCTCCTGGAAGCAGTACAAGGAAGGAAACGTACACAAAGAGCACACTCTTACTGTTTTCAAGGTCCACATACCATTCAGATTGAACCAGATATGCTATCTGGCACACTGAAAGGTGTCATTACAAGGAAAGGTTATCCTGATCCCCAGGTTTATATATAATTAAGGAGTGCACAGCACTGGCTTGCTCTTCCACTTGCAAAGCCAATGACAGTTTTTAAGGGAAGACTACATAATTTATTACTCAAGATGCCTTTTTTTTTCTTTAGGTTCTTAAACACATCAAACGCTCTCCATCTCAAATTGTTTCTAATTCATTTTCTATTACAATCAAAAATGCTCTATTACTAACCTAAAAATGTATAAAAAATTTACTCAAGAAAAAAGGGTACATAAAAGCTAGCAAGGTCCTGGGAATCCTTCTTTCAGAATAGGAACTCAGCAAAAATCCTCTCCATTAAAAGCTGTTAGCTTACTAGACACTGTAATCTTCCTCCTGTTGAGTTGAAAGCCAATCATTCTATTTAGAATCCTAACCCAAATTCATAGTGTGTTGCTATTCCAAAAACGGATCCTGGCACTTCATGGAGATTTTTTATCTGAGGCTACAAAATAATAGTGAGGAAACAATTTTTAAAAAATCAGTACTGAGGACAACTACAATGCAACAGAGTAATCCGAATACAAAACTGAATGAGGTATCGGATAACGTTCTGAAATGCAAACTAATTCATTTACAGAGCTTAAATATCTTTCTTTTTAAGATGCATTACTGACTGCTGCCCTGGAAAAAATTATTTAATAAGTCTAAAACATATGTAAACAAAAAAAACCCCCTCGCATGTATTAAAACAACAGCAATTACCCATTTTTTCTTTCATTAATATCAGTAACTCTTAGATTTCACCTATTCTTCAGCAGTACAGCTACCTGCAAGATTATCCTCGAATAAGATTATGTAAGTAACCTTTAGGTTTCATCAGAAATGTCAGTTAATACACACAATGGCATTTTGGACAATGACATTAAAATGGGAAGCACTTTTCTTATGAACAAATAATCTGATGTTTATGTTAATGTACATAAATTAATCCCTTGCAAAGAATCTCCCCCAAAAGTCTGTTTGATTTTATATTGAAAAGCTAAAACTGAAATCACAATGGTTATGGGGTTTTTGTTAAGAGAGTGAAACATAGTCTTTACCTTGTCAGTTCAATCTTTTTCTATTTTTATTACTTTTTAAAGACAGTAATACTGAGTGTTCTGCACTCTAATTTCCACACCTAAACTGAAGCAGAGGTCTTAGTAAAACCTTCCCCTAAGAATTTTTTAACACCATTTGGGAAGAAATTAAACAATCACTGCATACATTCCATAATCATTGATATAAGACTCAAAACTACATCATCTCAGCTGAGCAGTAGCCTTATAAATAGACATATCAAAAGACCACTCCAGCCATCTTTATCTGTACTTGAAATAAAAATAATTAAATATTTGCCATGGTGAAATTTTAGGATTTATCAAATTACGTAATAAATTATTCAATACATCTCCAAACACGGATTTTTTATGAATGTCTGTGGCAATATGTTCTAACACAGAAAGCATTATTTTAATTTAATTGTTGCCAGGAACATCATCATTTTATGATGGTGTTTTATCAGATATTTGTTCAACAAAGATCTGCTTATTTACTGGAAGAACCAAAACACCATTTTCCCAAAAGGGGTAGGGGGGGCGAATTGAACAAAGAGACAGTGCATTTCCCCATAAATTCCAAGTTTCTCTCGGGTCAGCACTTCTCCCAAAAGTGTTTTCAACTTTTTCTTGGAGCTACAAGCCAAATATTTTTTCAGGTTTTGCTTGTTTTCTTCCCTCTTCTGCTTCTGTTTTACAGAGACATAAGCTATGCCTATATTAGCAAGCAGTAAGGATCAGTAAGAGCAGATCTGTATAGTGGACCTCAATACACGCTGTCTACATTTGTTTGTTTTATTTTCGACTATCTCTAGTCTGGTCCTGTTCGTGGCTGGTTCCTCCCAACTTATGCGACACTGATCCCATGAGTGTCCTCTTGAAGCACATGTGGTTTTGCCATTTTCAGTCCAAAAAGTAATTCAGTTCATGTGCTCCAAGACTGCTTGCTCCATAGTGTGAACCAAAGTGTACAGGAACTGGAGATGACTGAGAGCTCCCCATCAGAACCCACACACTGACACAGATGCACAAACTGAGACAGCCTTCAATGAAGGAAGACAATGAAACCCTCTGGCCACACATGCATTGCCTGTTGCTTTAGCTTGTCTTAGGCCAAGATACATACTAGTGTTTGGATTGAATGCTGACATTATTACAGGGAAAAATTTAGTAACAATAATAATTATTATTATTGCTTTTACAGCAAACTTTTAATATGTACAACGTAACAAATGCACTAAAGTAATTCTTGAAAATAAGTAATAAAAGATTCTACTGCAATGATACTTTCTCATCTTTTTTTTTTCCCCAAAAAAAAATTAACGCAGAAACATAGAATGCACTGAAATGGACAATCATGAAACTGCAGGAAAAATATTAATGTTTTAAATTATAAGCAAATGTTGTAACATATAAATTACCAGGAGAGGATACTAGTAGTATCAAGCAACACACACAGCCATGGAAACCAACTGGAGCTATCCCTTTCCCTGACCTGTTCTGGACTGACCATACCCTAAACAGCACATAGAGAGACTGTCAATCAGACAGTACCTTCTCTTTTTCAGCACTTCCCATCATTTTGGGAAAAGAAAATTTTACAGAATAGAGTCAGCCAGAGATTCTGGTCAATCAGTCTAGCTTAATATCAAAGAACATCCACAGCTGTGTTTACAATTATTCTGCCACATTCTAATATATGATGATGCCATGAACTTCCTATATCCCTTCTACTCCATACCATCTGTCTTATACACACTCTTGCCATTCTCCGGCAATTCATAGTTCAGGAATTGTATCTTTGTGTTTAACTGTCCTTCATGAAGCCATAATATCCTGTTGCAGTTAGTTCTAAAACTTAGTTACATGCTGCGTGAAGAAGTACTCCTTTTATTTGTTTTGAACATGCTCCTGACAATTTCATTTTGATGCCACCAGTTGTCATATTATAAGAGACAAGGAACAATCACTCTCTTTCCAGCTTCCCTGTATTACTCATGATATCACTGACCTTTTTCATATCCCTCTCTGCCATTTCTTTTCCAAAATGAACTGTTCTAGCCTATTTAACCATTTCTCATATGGAAGCCATTCTTGTTGCTTTCCTCTGCATATTTAATTCAATTAAATATTTTTCAAACAAGGACAAGAAGCATAGATGGAATTCAAAAAGAAAGCTCAACATGGATTTCTAACATCACAAAAACATTTTGTTTTGTTCTCTATTCCTAATGTTATATTTGATTTCAGGCCACTACTTAGCACTGACCAGAAATATTTTTAAAAACCCTTGTATTATTAGCTCGAAGATCTCTTTTCTGAATGGTAATAGCTTGGCTAAAGCTCATTATTGAGTTTGTAAATTTTGAATTGTTTTTCCCCATGAATTATTTCACATTCTTCAACTCTGAATTTCATCTATGTCAATTAAAAAGCTGTCAGTCAACTTACTTTCACCAATGGCATGGATACATTAGTGGTGGACTAGGGCACTATTTTAGCCAGTAAAGCTCTTAGAGGTGAGCCATGTGGACATGGCAACTCCTTTCTACCACATCCTCCATAAAGTTCTATGTGACTCTGATCTTTTTAGATGGAAACACCTACTTGGAAACCTCTGGTATCTTGCAAAAATACTGTAATAATTCATAAAAACTGTGTTATGATATAGCTTTTTAATCAGTCTAAGATATTTAATGCCAGAAATAATAGCATTATTACCACATGCAATCAGTTTACTGGAGCAGAGGAAAAACATCACCTTTCTCAATTACATACTGAGCTGTAAATTGGGGTTGTCATCTGCCTAGAGGTAATCAAGACAGTCCTGATTTGATGAACTTGTACTGACCACAGAAAGGGAAAAAGCTATTATCCTGACTCTGTATAGAATAAACAAATCTAAATTCTATCAGCAAATGGCCAACAATCTGAATAAAGACAGCAGGCAAATGCAGAAATATTTTGCTTCTATTCTGTTGTGTCGCTTCTTTTGGTAGTAAGGTACAGAAGAATGTGAGAAGGAGAGGATCTCTTCTACCAAGAAAAGACTTCATACCATTACTGAATCCACCAATGTGAGATGTTAACAGAGGACCTATAGTGACACTGCTTTCTTAAAGATGGTGTGATTTATGTTGTTCTCAGCTCACAAAATTACTTTTCTATTTTTTATTGCAATACAAAGAACCACAGAAAATATTTTACTACAAGTAGATGTCAAAAGGACTGTCACCACATTTGTATAAAGCCATGATTTATTATGGTTATGGGACAGTTGTTACGGAGATGAGTTCTGTTTTACTTTTCTGTTTATCTTTACTAAGAACTACGGATTTGTGATTCAGTAGAAACAGCCCTGAGACAAATGCTTGCAAGAGCAAAATGTGTCAGAAATATGAAATCACCCTTCCATCATGATGTCATAAAGAAGGCTGCAGATGTGTATTCTCTGCCTATTCCTCAAATTCACACTGGAAGTTTATGTGATTTTATTGCGATGCACAAAATTGAACTTATACAAGCTTGATAGCATTTTCCATGATCACTTAATTCTAATTTAAATTCAGAGCAAATTTTTCAAGTGTTTTAAGAATGCTATAAAACCCAACTGCCTCTGTTTTCCTAAGAAAATTTAAACAACTACAGCTAGGACTCGGAGTTATCTAAGGCCCTGAAAAGTTATCCATGGAGATTTTGTCCATTCAGATCAAACAGCATCAGCAAAGAGCGCTGATAAGAATATACTGTGCAAATTCTCAATGAATAATGTATATCCCATTGCTTCTGTGGCAGATGTATTCCCAATTAAGTATGCAAAGCTATAAGAACTTGCTTATTAACAAAATCCAGTTCCCACTCAATTAGTGATGTGCCTACCAACATGGAAATAACAAGCCAAAGCTCACAAAGTTATACTAGTATTAACCAGGTTTAATGAAATCAACAATTTATTTTAATAGGTTTATACATATATTCCTATTGTATTATAATGTTGTTATACTATTTTTCCTTGTGTTCCTCCCTTGGACGCCCTCCTTTGTAGCCTTTCTTCTTAAAAAAAAAAAACAAAAAAGAAGAAAAATCTATCTATTATGTTTCAAATCACATGTTTTTTTGGTTTGGGTTTTTTTTTTTTTTATGATTGACATTAAGTACGTTAAAATTATAGCATGGTTTTATCTACATTCTTTGCTTCTGCTTTTTGGACAAAAGAATCTCGGTATCTTGAAAAGATCTGCGGGCAAAACATGAATTACAGCTTCTGGGACATAAAATCCCCATCCAACATTCACAAAAGAAACTAATACACAAGATATCCAGAGATGATACACTTCAAAACTACCAGAACATGACAAAACCGTTAGTTTGCATCAAAATCCTCACAGAGTTATAGTCAATGTAATCAGGTAGGAATAGCTTGTATCGTTGGCTTGTCAATATCAATTTAGACCACCCACTGGTTCTTATCTATTTTTTATCATTGATTCTGCATCCTTCCTGCCCATATCATACAGCTAAATTCCTTCTAATATGACAAGGCCTTAAGGATTTATAGACATTTCTCAAACTGTAACAAATTGCTATTCTTGTTAGGGTTCCAGCTACAATCCTCATTGGAAAAACGTTGTGAGAGATACACTATCAAAGTGACCCCTGGCTGCTGATGCAGAAATGAAGACAAGTCATTTTAGGTAAAATGAAAAAGGGCAGAAATAGTAGTATAGTGAGGGAATTTAGTAAGTTACAGTCATTTATCAGAAAGAAAGAAAGAAAGAAAATTAAAAACCCATAACAGTGTTTAAAAGTTTCGAAGGTTTGTAAATCCTGAGTTTAATACTGCAGCTAAGAATCCCTATGTATTCATTAAAAACATACATCTGGGATCAACTTGTAAGCAATATTCAGCTTTTTTCTCCAGAAATCAGGTCACATGGAATCATAAGATAAACTTTATAAACTGATGCATCCCAAGATGACTCTTTTTTTTTTTTTTTTATTTAATATGATAGACTGTACTACTATGTTCAATAAAAGCGAGGAGCATAGATGGGCCTCCATATATCAGGAAGATACATGACCAGGACACAGCCATAGAGTCAACATTTAGATTCTCTAACGAAGGTCAACAGGAAATTAATAACTTCTGTGTGTGAAATATTAAGAAAAAGAGAGGATTGTTTTCCCTTTTTTTTTTAATAAGTTTTCACTGAAAAAAACCCAAATCCTTTTTTCATTCTTACAAATAATATAAAAATGACATCTGGTTTTAACAATAGGAGCTGCTGTTTGCTAAAAATCAAGAGATCAGTAAAGTGTGAAAAGCTTGAAAATCTTCTCCGACATGGCCATGCTCAGAATTTTCAAATCTGTGGCATCTGATGGATGGGTATGAGTAACAAACAGAGGTTTGGGGTTTTTCACTTTGTGCAAGATACCAAAAGATCTGTTTAGTGAGACTCAATTCAGTTAACTGAGACTCGCTGACCCGATCAGAGCTTCTGGCGACGGAATCCAAGCAGAAGAGAAACATGGAGGAAATCTCCAGAGGGATCCACTGAAGACAGTTACTACAAGTGTCTTAGTAAAAAAGCCAGTGTTTGACACCAGCAAGAAACATCAAACAGAGCAAAACTCCACATCCACAAGATGAGGGCCTTCACTGTTGCTGTTACATTTCCTTTTGCACCCAATGTGCTGCCAATGATCTTCCCTTTCAGTTCCTTGGAACTACAGAGGTGACTAAATACAACTGTCTAAAATCCTTAAGTAACAGAGAAAAATGATACACAGCAAAGGCTCAGTGAGGTTTCTTACCTCTAGTCACTTTCAAACAAACTCTGAAGAAGTAAGGAAAGGCAGCCAAGGTCCTTCCCAGAAGAAGTAAGATCTTTCCCTCTTGTGGAAAAGTTTACGAGGGTTGAAATGGCCCACTGTGGAATTCTGGGGAAAAAAACAAAAAAAAACCCCAAACAAAAAAGCCAAACACATTCTCTCTGTAGAGTTCACCAGTTTCTATGTCTTTGGAGTGGCAGTAAGTTTAAACACTTAACGTTAAAAAGAACAGAATATATCCATTGCTGGTGTGCCAATTACAATAGATGTATGCTGTGAAATCTCATACATCCAGCCTAATAAAGCTGGCCTCCAGAAATGGTGAGGAAGTCATTTCCTTCCTCTAACTCCTTTCACAATTAACAAAGTGAAATTTAAGAGTTCAATAGCCTTATTCTATTTTCTCACTTAAAACCAAGAGCAGCAGGGTTGTAGTCATCAAAGTTAGATGAATTTCTAAAGGATTTAAGAGAGACACTATGTAAAACCAAGACTGCCGGACACTTACAAGGGGTTCCCTGCCTCTGACCTCATCATTTCTCCAAGTACTTTTCTGTTTCTTTACCTCTACATCTGTCCAACTCTGCTATTCAATTGAACAGATTTTCTTCTACCTGTTTTCCCTGAATCAGTTTTTCTCCCCATGCTATTTTCTCAACATGAAAATGAACAACTTGTTAGCCAGACAAAATCCTTGAAAAAATATTTGTTTCCTCACTATAAGATGCTCATCAGAGACTGTTTTTTTGCATATCAGCCCCCACACTGGTTTACTTCATAATTTGTTTCCACAGCAAACAGAACCTGTGCTACTAATTACCCTGCTGGAGACTCAGTTACCAAGAGACTCCACTATGGCATGAAGTCCAGCACAAGGATTTGCCTGTAGAATTAATCTCTCATTTTTAAATCATCCTTACTTTCTAGAATTCTGTGAGGAAAAGGAAAAAGAAACTAGAGGGGAAAGAATCATTAGTAAGTTTATTGCTAAAACAATTTATGTTATTTGCTTCTACATTTATTACTGTAAGCATACCCAACCAGCAGCTCAGGCCTCCATCACACACAAGAGTAAGATTGACCACTGCCACAAAAGTGTAATATTTCCATATGAGGATAGAACAGGCATATGAATCAAAAGCTAGCCAAGATAATGGGGGGAAGAGATCAGGTAATAAGTACAGTTTTTAGCGCATCAGTAACAAAAATGTAGCTTCTCACATGCTTCATTGTAACCAGATTGCATGGAAAGCACATGCCGGCTCTGTAGATGAAGGCCTTCTCATCTTAGAAGGAATAACGTAGGGTGTGAAAGGACTAGTGACAGAATTAAGGAATTAAGCAATCTACCCTAATACCTTTAAAATGAAAATGGAAGAGAGAACCTTGCATCACAGATTAGATTCGAAAAAGAGCAGCAGCAATCATGAAAAGCAAGGACAAGAAGTTTGGTTTTAATAAGGGACTTAAATGAGGATGTGACAGTCAGAGCAGTGAGTCAGGAAGATATTATTAACGAGAGTGTTTTATAAGGAACTGAAGACAGAAAAAGGACAGGAAAAAATGGTCTGAGAGGAGATGACTGTTGTTAAGCATAGAAACAATCTGATTATAGATGAAAGTTTGGAAAGCTTAATCACTACATGTGGAGCTTGAAACAGAAGGCTGAACTGAGATGCAGAAAGGGTGGTTATAGCTACCTCAAAGCTCATGCAGAGGAGAAATGGTGTGAGAAAAGCCTGCAAGAAAAAAGAAAAGTCCAAGCAGAAAATAAGAATGAAGAGACTGGTAAACCTTGGACAGATTTTACTGTATAGCTCTGGTCCATTACACACATACCCCACTTCACCAACTCCCTTTTTCTGGTACCTCTTTTACTACAGCTTTCAAAATTTAAAACCTTCATTCAAGATGCCATTTTAGACTGAACACAACATCACACATACATCTGTATTTTTATCCTTCATTATACCGCACTTGCAAGGTAGAATTCTGGTAACAGATATTTATCTCTGTGACCACTAAATATTTATGCTTCTCATCAAAAATTTCTGAACGGCAATCAACAGAACTGTTTGGTGCTATTTATATGTGTACCACTACTGTGCATTGCCTATTACAGTGATATTTGAGCTTCCCTGCTTGACGTTAGCATCAAGGGCAAGCTACTGTATCAGTTTGCTCACAAAACTGCAAAATTTATAGTTATTAACAGGGTGTATTGAATGTTTCAGAGCAGCCTAGTAAAAAATTACTTTGAACTCACATAATTCTTAGAAGACTACAAAACATTTTCCACAAAAAAACTGATAAGAAACAGGACAAAACCATACAAATTCAGATTCAA
Source organism: Gavia stellata (assembly GCF_030936135.1). Classification (NCBI taxonomy): domain Eukaryota; kingdom Metazoa; phylum Chordata; class Aves; order Gaviiformes; family Gaviidae; genus Gavia; species Gavia stellata. The sequence goes on along the minus strand of NC_082608.1, from coordinate 9,343,982 downwards.
TTTAAGGCTGTATAAACATGTACAACTAAATCGGGCATAAGGGGTAAATAAGGTCCACTGGAATTCTTTAAACAACTTAAAACAAAACTGCTTTAATTATTTCTCCTCTCCTACTGATTTTTGTTTTCAGTTTGCCTTATTTTAATTTCCTTAACTTGACTTTAAAACAAAGGCAAGTGAAGGAGTCAGGATATGATCTCTGACCATATTTAGAAATAATTTGCAACATGAAAATGTAAAAATTATGTAGGGATAGACAGGAGATTTGGATTTGGAACAATTTCTAGTTCAGATAATTTAATTTCCTACTCTCTTCCCTAAATGACCTAATAATGTCTCTATATGAAGCTCTTTTGAGCCATTTAAAGAGGTAGCATGATACCAAATTTCAAGTTTTGAAGCTCTGTTCTATTAAGTGGATGTATGAGATGGATATTTGTAAAAGGTGGAAAACAGGGCAAATGGAAAAAGTAAAATGCAGTCAAAGATTTAAAGGTCAAGAAAATTAACTCCAACTGAGATGATGAACAGAACCATGATTTCAGGCTTATGCAACATTACCTCTTTGTTCCATAAAAGCAGTAGTTACTAATGCAAATAATTCCTGCTTCCATCTTGAAGTGAAACCCATAGAGAACGTGTATGGCTGTATGTACACTAGCGCATAATCCTCTTTAAAATGAGTGGGTTGTAGAGTGTAGCAACTGATGTTTCACACTACAGGTGTGGCACACAACCACACAAGCATAGGGTCTTCCTTCAGACCAGCTATAGGCTGATGCTATGGACTGAAATTCCCTTAGTGGAGAGAGTATATTAGGTATGCTCTCATAACAAATATTCTGGCTTAGTTTCATCTAAAAATAGAGTTCAGTCTGTGCTCTCTGAGACCACTTCATAGTGCAATCTAGAATTCAGTAAATGGGGACTACCAAAAGACCTGATAAAACCTGAAACATTAATGTACATGTATCGCAGGCGTAGTTGCATCATTGCCTAATCCCACTGTAAAAAGTTATCTCATTAAACCTTATGAAAAGGTTGAAAACTAAAATGAAGAAACAACTGTAATTGAAAGGCAAGAGACTAACAAAATACCTTTAACATAATAAGCAATCTGTAGACATCATCAGAAGGAAAAAAAAAGAACAAGCTGGAAACAAGACTTTTCAGTCTTAAATCTCAGGAGTCCTTCAGTGAGAATGAACAGTACTGCAAATACAATGCTCAGTACTGATCTTCTAATACAAGAATCTTAGACCCTTTTGAACTTTGAAAGTTTAAACAACTGAACTGAACTATATTCTGCCTTCTAGCACCTTGCAGCTATCACTCTTTCTAATGCAGAGGACATTCCCTGTTTATTTGTGACTGCAAAATACTGATGTGAATCACACAATCATTCCAAAACACCAGGGTTATGAGGTCACAAGGGATCACTTCCCATGGATCAATTTTCTAATTCTATTTTACTGTGGATAGCTTTTTTAATGAATTTTGTAAGGTTGGTTAGCTTCTAGGTTTGAAGCATACACAAAGGTCAGTTTAAGCCCAGGCCTTCATTTTGGTCAAAAATCTCTCAAACTACCGAATGACAATCATTGCTCACTGCTGTATCACCCACTTACATTTTGCCTAACCTCAATATCCAGACAGCAAGTGGGAGACCTTTAAGATTCTATCATCTAGAATGTTAAAAAATAAAAGGAGATGAGAATAAAGAAAAGAGATGCTCCATTTTTTTTCCTTAAAGCTGCCATGTGAATAATACATCAGATCAGGAAAACTGAAACTTCTGAATCTTTTTGAACATGCCAGTGATTTCAGTGGACATTTTCTTTGTGATTTAGCTTTACCTATCAGAATAGTAATTTGTAAGATCTGTTCTTTACATTCTTGGAGCTTTCATGCCAGAGATCCAGCATCACCTCTAAAAAAAAAGTGAAATGTCTAATTAGGCTGCCATGCAGAATAAAAGAACTTTGGAGAAAAACTCTGAAATTACTTTTAGTACACATTGGAAATAAGAGCTGACGAAACATTTCAACTTTTGATGGACATTCTTTCTAATGGAAATTTTTATTAAAATATGACAACCATGTGAAAAGGGATGTGCCTTAAGTCATAAAACACTCAAAAGTGACACAAAAATACTGTTAACCCTTATTTTAAACAATAAAATCTTGGGCAGGAGGGAACGAGTAAACCTTCATAAAAGTAACTTCAAAATGGCAACTTCAAGATCGGTTTTCTCTTTCCGCATAACTCTGAACCAGAGTAAAATCAGTACTGAAAAACACATTTAGTTTACAAACAGCCATTTTGTAAACATTTTCACTAATGTGTCCCCAATGATGTCATTGTGTTAGAACAAATGAGTAAAAAAAGTTTACTGTGCATACAGAATTCTTAGCCCAATGCAAGAAAACTGAAAGTAAAGTCCTGCATTTCTGATAAATTTATGTATGAATTATGATTACACTTTATAAAGGAGAAAAAAGTACAGGTCTCATACAGCTTGTTAAAAAGTGTATCATCTTCCTCAAAATACATGTTTTGTGAATGCAAAAATGAATAATAAAAGAACAGGAAAAACAGACTGAGACTAGAGTAGCAGTAGCAAGCTAAAGTAGACAAATACATTGTTGGGGAGGTTCTTAGCAATAAAGTTATAAATGTCATCTTCCTTTGTGCAATGAGGAAGACACTCAACTTATTCCGGTTTTATAAATAAAAAAAGAATAAAATTTAAAGAAGGTAACACTTTTGGCTACATCAAAGAGGAAGAAAATTGATCTCTGGGTAATAGACCTACTTAAGTAATATATTATGCAGAGCATTTAGAGCCATCTGATAATGTTTTAATGATCTTCCAGTTAATAGCTCTTTTAAAGAGTTACCACACAAGTATTTCTTAGGCTGACCTACTGCTAAAAAGTAAAAAAGCATTTATGTGCAGTAGCAGAAGCTATCAAAGTCTGAAGTAATTTTTACTTAGTAAAATGACACAGGTGCTATGTAAACATCTTCGAATATAATAACAATATAGCAATAATCAGAGTACCCTCCTATGCTGAAAAAGAGTTACTCTAGTTAGGCTGGGCAATATAGTTTCTTTCCTCATCACAATTTTAAAATTAAAGATGACTGTACTGCAGTGATTTATTCTGATCCTCACAGACATTGTAATTATTGTAATAAAGATAACAGGGTATAGTTAGCTGAAAATAATTACTAAAACATAAGATATTAACAGATAAAAGAGTTAGTTAAAGACAACGAGAAATGTTAGTTGCTACTGTTTATATGGTAAATTCTTATGCTGGTTATTATGTCAACGGAACCAAGTAAAGGTACTTTGCACATGTAATGGAAGGAAATTACAAACTTGACTAAAATAAATCACATTTTTTTAACACAGCAGTTCTTTCAGCGGAGGCTCTAGTTGATACATTTGACAGCCCTGTATGTCTTCACCCTGACATACTGTTATTTGGAACAGTTTGTAACATTCCCAGTTTGTCTGTGAAAAGACATTTTAATTGAAAAATCATTTGCCCATAAAATTATGATCATCAATTTACATTCTACAAAGGGACTGCATTATGACCATAAAACAATTTGTAAGTGGATTCATTCTACCCACTAAATCACTTTACATTATTCTGTGAACAGAATGATTAAAGCAGGTTAGCATTTTGCTGGCAAAGTAATTATGTTGTTATGCATTTCAGCCACACAGATACTTACAATAGCTAGACCGTTTATCTTGGTGACAGAACATCTATACTAAATGGGCAGAATACATTTTATTTACTCGATGCAATTAATTTAATTCACAAAATACTTTAAAACTTCGATTTTGTCATCAGGATAGCTTTATCTATTTATTTATTTAGCTTTCCTGTAGAACAAATACAATCTTGCGTATACGTAATGATCAGAACTTGTGAGTGAGTTTTAAGAAAAAGTGAAAATAAATTATCTAGTAGAAGTAGATCAGCTACACAGAACTTACATGTTTAGATCAAGGAAAATCTACACAGTATGACCTGGTGCAACAGCCTTCTCTTTGGGACTAAATTGCTCTTACTAATGAGTTAGAAAAGGGAAATGACAACTCAATACTGAGGGTAACAGTCATGGTGTTCCAGTATATCATAAAACACAATCTGAATGAAAGCTTGGTAGTTGGCTTACTCACTGCGGTGACCAATATTGACCACGTATGTCACTCCCTAACAAGCAGTAAGCCATGCACAGGTGCATCACAACCCACAAAAGTTTGGCTGAAAGCTACCTTTTCCCAGTGCAGAGAATACCAAAACAGCCAATGGACGCTTATTCACACAAAAACCTGCTGTAGTGTCACCTCTTACTTCAGCAACACTAAACAGTTTGTTCCCACTCCCAAATTCTGGACTGTGATCAGTATCCAGCTCTTGGTATTTGATCATACATACACGCACGCCCACTTGACAACATACAGACAAACATATAGATAACAGCTATAATATTTAATAAACAGCACTGGTAATTTTACGTCTCTATAACATCACCAGGGGATTCCCCGTTGTCCTGCAACTAAAAGGATCTCTATGACTGTTGGATTCAGTAGAACCTGCTGCAGCTAAACTGATTATGTTGTCTGCATTGGAAAATACATGCAAATATGTAAGCCTGGACACTTAAAACTGAGCTCCTCAGCTAGTGAGAACTTCAAGTCCATTTGCAGGAATTCTACTGGTGTAAAAATAACAGGAGCAAGAGACACTGTGAAGCCTGAAATCATCCAAAAGATCCATCTCTTCCATGTTGAGCATTTCGTACCCACAAATATTTCACATTTTAGTCTTGCATGGGGCATTTTTTTTATTCAGAATTCTGCCTTTGCCTTTTCCTTTGAATTTTGGGTGCAAATGGAGCTACAAATGGAAAATTACATTTAAGGGAAATAAAGAATACAAGATTATATGATTCGTAGCTCTCACAAAATAATGACTTGGTCCTACAATCATTACACAAGCTCTTCCATGCGTAAGTTGTCCCACTGAGTACAACTTACCACAAGACAAACATATAGGTTACAGAGGATTGTCTATTTAACCGCGCTTTCACTTAGCAAAGACTTTCTAACATGCTTAGATTTCAGCAGGTGGTTAAGCTAATAGTGAATTTTCCCATTATTGCAAACATAATGTTCACACATTGATAACTTCAAAGACTTAACTATTTAAGTGACATGATTGGTCAGGTTCGTGAAGAGGCACAAGCCTTATTGTTATTTTTTCTCTTCTTCTTCACAGAAAAGTTGCAAGTTTTAAACAGAATACCAACTCTCAGGGACCAGTTAAGGTCACAGCTGACACAAATACCAAAACTGATTCACCTTCTGTGTCTATTCATTCTTTCCAGTACAGAAATTCTCTCTCCAGAGGCAAACTAAACTGTACCACTATTAGCATGCAGAAAAGAAACATGCCTGAATTGCATCTTGCTCCATTATAAAGGTACAGTAAATCCATTTTCTTCTCCAATATTTATCCAGTAACACCTAAAATGCTTAAGTCCTCTGAAAATATGAAAGTTCACTATTTTTTATTTTACATTAAAACTTCGTCGTTATATCGACTATTCTAAAACCACTCCCTTTATTGTAAAAATTGCACCTGTTTGGTAGTTACATTGAGGATAACATATGGAAAAAACCATACATATTGCTTCCCACTGGATAAATACAAGTACAAAAGAATCCATCTCTAAATACCTCATTTCAGTGAAGGAGAGCCATACTAGTGACAATGGAGATTCCATAAAAAAAGGTGGCTCTTATGTGGGAACCTTTCCATTATTCAGCCAAACTTTCCACACCTGTAATAAAGAATGTTGCTAAATTATGTCCATACGTTTTCTGTCTTTCTGACTTCCCTTGACTACACACATCTACCTTGGCTAATGAAAGGCCATGACTGAGCAGATGCTATGATTGACTGGCAACCACCATTCTATCTGCCCCTTCTGATGGCAGTGTAAAGCATGCAGACCAACAGCTGAGCCACACGTAAACCATGAACACTGAATACTTAGACATAGTATGTCTAAGTAACTGTCGTTAAAGCCGCACATAAATAATGCCACTAGTTACAGGCAGAGAACTTAAACAGCAATTATTTCTCCAGAAAACAATATGTCAAAACCTGATTATTTAAATATGTATGTGCACTAATTTAGACAGTCATAGCATTCATACAACTTGCATTCTACTATGATTACATATAACTTAAATTTAACAAAAATAAACAAACAAAAAAGCATGGAAAAGATGTCCACACATATACCCTTTCATGACACTCTTACACCATAAGTGAGCTCTTGACTCAAAGAAAAAGAAACAAAAATACTTTCACTTCACCACAGGTTTGTTACATCAGCCCAGTAACTTCCTCACAAGCACCAGTCAAATTTTTTCAAGTTACCTAGGGGTTCTTTAACCGTTTCATTGTTTGGCTGGGGTTGGTTTTTTTTGAAGCAACTAACATGTTTAGATGAAGGACCATGCACAAATAGCTAGGTGGGTGTAATAGCATATTTTTATTATTGTTTTTTTAATCTGAAGAAATTGTGTTTGTAGTAATACCATTCCTGTTAAAAGAACTCACAAACTGGTTTCATTCCACAATTGCACAGCCTTTATAAACTGACAGCAGCATTACAGCTCTCCAAACACACTCCATTCTCATTAAATGACTAATCTAAAACCAATCAACCAAAATACATAGAATAACGGCACAGAATACAAATGTTTTACTCCCAAAGTGGAACTCAAGTTGAAGTAAATCACAGTTATATCTCAGATCTGAGTGACCATCCTTCAAAAATAATTTACTACAAAAAATAATAGCTGGAAAAATCAAGTATTTTCCTTAGCAGCATCAGATTATTGCGATCAATTACCCAGGTAAATGATTAATGTACTTAAGAATTTCAACAACATTATGTAGGCAACAATCTATAGGCAGTTAACAAATTTCTAACAATACTGGAATAAATAGACTTTGTTAAAAATAAATGTCAATATGGAAGAATTAAAATTATTTCTACTTAGGTGGATATTGTCTGAAGACAAATTTTATGTTTCTCTAATTCCTAGTATAGTACCTATCTGCAAATAAATGGTATAGTAATCCTTAGAAACTGGTTGAACACAAAACATGTACATTATCTTGCACACCAAATTTGACCAGACAATCATTATTTTAAGTATTATACCTACTTGCTCTATTCCTTGGTACCTATTTGAACTGTTCCTTCCTTAGATCCAATATAATATGTCTAGGATGCACACTAAAAATGTGCACAAATCATACCACCACTCATAAGTTCCAGCAAACCTCCAGCTTAAAACAAGTAGCTCATATACAAGAATTTCCTTTGCTTGGCTGGTATTTGCAGGGTACATGGCAAATTCAGAGACAGCACAAGCAGTGACAAGAGTGATACTTTGACACAAAAAGACTGTCTAAAAACTAGGGAAAGGAAAAACAAAAGGAAATAAATTAACACAGGTGCCTAAGGGTCACAAAAGCATGTCGAACACATGACTTTTAAAACCACCTATTTATATCATTCCACCTGAAAAACAGTGCTGAGACACTACTGTAGAAGTTTTTATTAGTACCTTCAGTCATCTCTAAATACCTCGGAAAACTTTTCTGTGTTGCACTGGCTTTTAATAAGATGCCTACTCCTAGGTGGCCATTTGAAGAGCAAGCAATTTAGAAAGTGTACTCCATGAAAGGTTTCTATCTTTATTTTGCCCACACGAGAACTATCCAAAATCCTAATAAAAAGTCCACATCTAGCCATTGCAAACAGAAGCTTCTTATAAAGTTTCTTTAAAGCACTCTAAGCTGTTTAAAACACATCACTCACTGTGATGAGAGCCAATTCAGTATCTAAGCAGACAGGTTTGGTTTTTTATTTTTTTTCAAGGCACAGGACACAGAAAATCAAAATCCATTAACCAGCCACAGAAAGGGTAACAAAAGGAACTATTTAGCCACAAGTAATTCTAGTGTCTGAAAAAAAAATTAAAATATGGCACTGTCTCCCACATTCTTGATAGTCAGCCCTGGAGACTATTGAAGTACTATAGTTCACTGGGAGTATCAGACCTTGATCCTCTGCTTCACAACTTTTCATGGTTACCTGTCCAGTCAAAACTAAAGGTAAAAAAGTAAACTATGTAATGTATCTAGACCCTCCAGTCTGTCACCCGAGTCATCTCCTAGTAAATCATCCATGAGAGCCTAAATGACATTGCTGGGCTGGGAAAACTTCTGTCTCTTGTATATAAGGTTCTTCAGTCAACATGTAACAGAAGTTTTGTTTCAAAAAATATTATATTAACAGCATGGAAAAACTGATCCTTTCACTAGTCTGGGCACCCAGACAGTTAATCACAAGGCCTGAAAGAATACACAATCCAGTGATTTGAGGGTTGCAGAATCCAGACAGGGATGTAGAGATGTACATAATTAAAACTTTCACAAATTCCAACTATTATTTTCCAAACATGCATATTTAGGCTTCCCCCCTCCCTCCCCCCCACCATGTTGAAGTTCAATTTAAGGTTTTAAACTTCCCAGAATTATACTTGTAATCAGGATTATATAACACAGCCTATGAGACTAATAGATAAAGCTTTACAATTTTAAATAAAACTCAATGAAACGTGCACATGTATTTGGGACAGATTTTTGAAGATCCTGGTTTTTCATCTGAGCATTTCTTTCTCTTAACAAAAAGAAATCACATGACAATTTTGAGGCATAAAATTAAATTTGCCTTTGGATAGCTTTTAATATCTGATCCCACAACTGGCCTGCTGTTTTGATGTCCTTATTAATGGTTCCAATTTTTCAGAATTGTATGTTCACAGCAGGCTCATTTGAGCAAGGCTACGTAAAGTTTTTATAAATAGTTTGATATTCTGGATTTATTTGGAGGGAAAAATAAAAAATACAAATAAAATTTAAAAAACAACTTTGAAAAATTAAAGGAAGAATACTTCAACTCTCCCTTTATTTTAAAAGTGAAATCTGAAGTTCTCTCATTCTGTTATTGACCTGCTGTAGAAACTTCCTTGGACAATTCATTTCAGAACTCTATTTCTCCGCGTATTTAGTGGGGGCCATAAATGATGTTTGTCTTCACTATTAAATCATTTTGAAACCCACAAAGTATACACTGAATGACCAAACAGGATTTATAAATAATAGCAAGCCATAAACTACACAAATAAATGCCTAAGGTTTTTGTCATGACCATTTTTTCCTTAGAAACCTACAGTTATATGGATCTAATCTGTGAAAATATTTCAAGGTACTCCATGGACACAATTTTTTTTTTTTTATATATTTGTCTTGCAAATGAACAGCTCATCATATATTCCTTTGTTATACTTCTAATTGGTTATCTTAAATTGTCCTGTGATTGCAACAGCAGTTCCAAACATTTGTGATTATGGAATCTTAATTGCCTCTTTGTAAATGTTACAGAAACATTGCAAAGAAAGACAAAATCAACAAGCAGCATTTTTAGATTAATTATTTCTCCCCATCCCATCTGTTACATTTTAACAATTCTACTCAATAGACCCTCCTATGCCTTACTAGTATGCTCTTAAAATAATACTATTAGCACTTCCTTTATGAAAGCTTTAAGTTAATATATAGATACTCAGCTGATGTAAAATATTTCATCTCCCATGAAATCAATGGAGCAAGATTAATTCACACCACTGAAAAAATATAGCCTACATTGTTTCAAAACAGTCTCCTATTTCTGGTACTCTGTAATCCAAGTGTCCTCCAATAAAATATACTGGTGGAATATATGCATCTCTATGATTTTATAGATCAAGGAGGCCAGTACCAAGGAAGCTAGTAGTAATATATAGCTACGTATTATTATATCACTGGTACAATTTTTGCTTTGGAAGAAATGTGTTTTATCTAAATAATGAGGGAAGGGGGAGATCAAGCCATGGCTTTGAACACCAAGTAAAGAAATACAATTAGTACAGCATGGGATACTTTAATGTAGATGCTCAAAAACTATGCTAAATCACATTCTTTACAAAAATTGTTTGGAGCTTGTTCATTTAATCAGTTATTTAATTACAAACAAATACACTTGGAGGCTTCAATGGGTAAATACAATTATATACTGTAATAAACCCTGGCACAGATCTTTTCAACCTATGGTTCAGAGCACTCAGGTATGCTTTTGGAGAAGCAACATAAGGGGGGAAAAAGCTTGTGACTCTCATAACCAAAACTGAGCTAGTTCAATCAATCATTTTGTAAAAATGCCTTTTTTCACAACACACATAATAATAGTAGGAGACAGAAGACCATCCTGGAGATATTGCTTCAGTGACTTCTAACAATTCCGACTTGATTAACAGCTCAATAGCCATTACTTATATAATTCACCATAAGTGATCTTAAAATACTTTACTTTTTCATGCATACTGCCATTATTGAAAATGACCAATTGAACCATTTGTTAAAGCTAACTAAAAGGGTTCTGAACACAAATGATCTTCATCTTTTTGCTTTTCTTTTTTTTTTTTTTTTAATAAGATCAGAATTCAGCTACAAAATGTGCCATCTGTAATTTAGAATGGAACAAGGACTGCAGCATAAGTCAATAGCTCTCTTCGATTACTGGATGAGATCAATTCGACTATATAGCTGAAGAAGCTGCAGCTTTCTCTTCTAGGAAAATAAATAAGATATCTCATTCTAAATTGAGGTACAGAGAAAAAACCCACACCCACCCTATGCAAATTCTCTCTCATAGCAACAGTCAACAGTGCAAGGGTGTAAACTTAACTGAACAAAATAGGATGCAACTATCAGAAGCGTCTCTCCAATTTGAATGACATTTATATTTGAATGTTAAATGTAGCATTTGAGGGAAAAAATTATCAAATGCATAGAAAAATAATAAAGAAAATAACAGAAGCGTCAACCACTAACCACAACCTATAATAAACTCTAGCTTTTGTATATAAATGAATTCACAGGTCACATCCCTTATAGATTGCACCTGTATTTTAAGACAAGATCAGTAAGAATGAATTCTTTTTCAGACAGCAAATGTCTTATTTGCACAGAAATATTCCTTTATATTTAAGCCAGCTGAAACAGTTAGATTTTTTGCTTAGTTAACCAACATAACACTGAAGTAACATCACAGCAGTGATATAATGAAGTTAAATTAATTGTCTTCATGGACATAATGTATTGCTGTGTACCAAATGTTCACTACTGATGCAGGGCAAACATCTTAGTTTTAGTCTGCACTATTAAAAGCCCCAACATGCACTGAGAATAAAAACTGTGTACGTACCCAGAGTGGAAACAAATCTCTTAGTGAAAAGGAATATGGACAGGACAGAACATAGCTTGTACTGATCTGAAACACTGCAGAAGATAGCATGGCTACCAATAAGGTAAAAACAGGCAAACTGAATTGTCTTATTGTGTATTAGTTGTAGCCCTAAAAATACCATCTGCGGTTCAGTTAAAACAGGCAAGAACCACCTCTCTTCAAGATAGGCTGGCAATGCTTAAAATCTTTAACTATAGGGAAAAATCATACAAACCTTTCACTACAATATTGAATGACCAATGGATGATGGAAAGAGACTCAAAATGCGTTCATTTGGCAAATCCATCTCTCTGGCAAAATACATTCTACTCCAGCTCTTCCGTTTTGTAAAATCTTGCAAATAGCTTAATTTTTGGAGTTTTTTAATGGGCTTGTGGAAATTATAACCTAGGTTGTTGCATTTAGTTAAATCAGTAAGCCAGCATCTTTTTTAAACCATCCTAGTTCATATGGTTGTATGTGAACGGCAACTGAAAGACTAAAAATTGTCAGTAGTAGTATGATTTGGAATTGCTGACCATTAAACCAGTGTGGTCTTATCCATTTGTTTAATTCACATGGACATAACTTATAATGCCTCTTGAAAAAGATTCTGATTTAGTCCCAGGTTTGTGGCACAACAAGAGCTTATTGATCTGGATTTTTTCACATTAGAAGTTATTAGCTGTCTTGAATCCGTTCTTTTAAATGCATATATGATTTTCATGCACAGGTCCCTTTCATGCATCATTTCAAATTACTTCTGAAATGCATTATGCGTAGTTCAGTAGCAAATGAAGGGAAGGCTGTGTTGGCATACAAAGGAGATTAAGGCAGGTACTTGTATACACATCAGAAGTCCAGCCTGCACCTAACAAAATTGCTAATGACATGACTGGAAAAAAAATGTCCCCATCGTACCTTTCTGCATCCAACAGTATGGAGATGTAAATGTTTTAAATATTCTGTAGTTCTTCAGAATGCTTGATTTCTTGTATCTTACATCTAATGATGATAAAAGTAAATAATCTCCTTTATTCTAAGAGTACATTAACTTTTCTAACGCTCAAAACATGTCCTATGTTTGCCTTCAATCATGCCCATGTCTACATCGTACAAAATTATACAAAAACATAAAGCACTTTTGATCAGAGTAGGTACTTGATGGTCCCAGGAAGAAGTATAGCCAGAAAGCTTGGGAAGAAAGACATGGACCTTTTCTTAGCTTCTGCCTGCTCTTGCAGGAGCTGTAGCGAAGCAAAAGGGGGCTTCGGCTATAATACTCAGAATATAATTACAAGAGCGATATCAATTTTTACATGCTTACAGATCCAAAGCTCCCTGACACTACCGTGTACAACTTCAGTAAATAGCATCAGGAACTACCAGTGCCAAAGAAAATTCTTTCTTCAAAGAATGCAAATGATGGATGAGTCCGGATAATGGCAAAATCCAGAAAGATTGCACAGTTTCAAAATGTCAACAATAAAATTGTGTCATAAAGATCAGAAAGCAAATTTACAGCAACAGAAGGCTCACAGTATGAGATGCAGTACAGAAAAAAGAATTTACTTTGTATTTGTGTAACTGTGTAGGAACTGGCATAGTGAATGAATGCACTTACATACCATCCAAGACAAAGGATCTACCCAAGACCAAGACATTCTCTTAGCTGCAATGTGATTTTCATCAGGAATTTTAATTGTTTGAAGTTTCAGTTTCATTTATGTGGAAGTGTGGATTCTACTGCTCTTTTTAAAATACTTCACCTTCCCTCTTAATATGCTTTAAAATCCACAGATAAAAATGACATACTGTACCAACATATTATATTATTATGTGTTCAACTGAGTCTCTGATTTACAATAATGATGACCACAGCTGCATGTGCACATTGGCCACTTGCGCATGTGTTTATTTCATTTGTGCACCTAATAAGCCAATTTGTTTGCACAACTGTAATCTTTATTTGCCTAGTTTCCAAACTCTGTTTCCAGACTAGTTTCATTCGTTCACAATACACCTTTCATGAAAAGGACCCAAAACCTCATCTTAAGTGTGACAGCATTCACACAACTGAAAGTCAGCTAGGTACACAGCCAAAAATGAAGGACTTGTATATGTATACAGGGGGAAATACTCTCAGATAAGGATAAAGAAGATTTTTTTCCTAAACTAGAACCAAACATTATTTCTCTGAATTAAATGGTAAATTTAAAGAGGATAGGCGGGAAAGATAATTCTATTTTGCCATTAATAGCCATTCCCAGTAAGATGATAACCATGTAGCATCTAAATTAGATAGCCCAGCAAGATACAGCTCTAAGCAGTTTTAAAGCATTTATCAGAATTGTACTTAAGCCTAAGACCAACTTGACTATAGATAGTAGACACTATATAGTAGATATAGTACAACAGATACATTTCTTGTCTTCAAATAAACACTTTCTCTACAGGTTTGCATGGAAACACAGAAAGACCAGACAGAAAAAAAACCCAAACAGCTATTCATACAGCAATTACGAAAAAAGAATGAATCTTTTTTATAACAAAATATCCCATCTAGATAGAAACCATTGTTGTATCTGTTCTGCTGCATGTAGACCTTTTTAAGGTACTCCTCTGTAAAAGGTTACTGGAAAATCCACCCACATCAATTCACAGTGATCATTTTTTTAGGTCTATATAATATACACGGCGAAGCACATATTAACATGCAGTAATAATTGGATCCTAATAGCATTTCCATTCTCTCCTGATCTCTTAAAAGCCAACCGCCTTGCACATTTTTCCTCTTTTCTCTCACACAGGACCTTTACACCCATCTCTGCAATCACTCATGAGACACAGTCTGAGGGACGCAAAGCAGCAGAATAATTTAATGCCTTTTTATCTATATGGTGTTCCTGTAGCAGTGCTCAGATCACTAAAAATCTCATTCAAATATATCATTGCATCTCTAATGTCAGATTTTATTTAGGCCGAAGTCTAGAATTATCTATAATTGTTCAGTTAGTCCATCAATACATTCTTTTTCTAGAATGAGGAGTAGAGAGGGGGGATAACGGGACTTTGTATTGCACAGATGATAAAGAGGATTGCTGTTTCAGCCTGAATGGATTCCATAGAAGTTCTATGTTTCCAAGTCCACTAATGGAGTAAGAGTGTCATGACTCCTGTCTGCTGGTAAGAATAAGGAAAAACTACCACAATCATTTAGTTGAATTCATAGCACTGCCAGTGTGATCCCCTAAGGCTGCTTTCTGAAGCTGGAAATAAATTATTTTTCCTCATTTGTTTGCTATGCCAAGAAAAGATAATGCAGCACATTCAGTTAACATTTGTCCCTGAAGCACATTATCCCTCCAGGAGTAATACGTGAGTGTAGCACACACATGGCATTTCAAATTAACCAGGAATAAGATTAATCATGCAAGAAATAGAAGTTAAAATGCAATATTTAAAAAGAAAGTTAGAGCAGTAGCAAAGTATAATTAAAATATTCTTCCTAGCTACCATTTCTCTTGCCATCTTAAGTTTGATTTTATCAGTTACCTTCCTCTGTTTTTTAATTTCTCAGCCATAATGCATTATAGTACAAACCTGACATTTATTAAAGCCTAGTTAGAGATGACTGAGCTTTTCCCCTATTCCCTCATTTTTTAGCAAAACACAACAACTTCAAAGGGACTTTGATCTGCACGTAAGATCTGAATAACTTCAGAATAGCACATGGGGACAGTGGACTATGGAGTGCCAGGGAGCAGCACTAAGAGAGGAGAAGGTAAGAACTGAACAGGTGGGTAAAGGGAGTGTTGTTCTTGGTGAGAACTGACAATGAAAATTAAAGCAGAATTTTAGAGCACACTCAAAATAATGCCATATGAGTGCAGCAATAAGCATGAGAAATCTGAACATGATACATAACACAAAAGCATAGCAGTGGAAGGGCAAGCAGCAGGTTCACCAAGAGCTATGTGTCATCTGAATGTGGAAGAATATTCACGCTGCAGAATTCATATGTCAATCACTTGGTCAGGATTGCTATAATTAGAAAAATGGACTAGTGTGCTTATTCCCTCCTCCTCCTCACATGTGGTAACTTAATTTCAATCAAAACCATTTCCTTTACTAAACTCAGGTTTCTCAGTGAATTATACCAGGACCTCCCTAATTCCTTCAGCTGTAATTTCCACTAACTGTAATACAGTAACAAGAAGCATGACATTATTTCAAAAAGTTATGTGTAATGAATGGCTGGCAGAAGAACAGCAAAGGAAACATTTATTTCATGTGCATATTATTAATCTTGTATGTATTTGCCACAATAAGTACTAACAATGATTGCTGAAAACTTTTCATTTTTACCTGACTGGAAGCTGTTTTCTTACTGGAATCATAGCTTTATTTCCTGTAAATACAGAGAAAAACTAAGAGTATATATAATAGTGAGTATATGCTGATCGGCTGTATTAAATTAAATTGGCTATGTTAAATTCAAGGACCTTGTCCTTATTTTTACGTGCTCCAACATACTCCTATGGAAACAACAGAGACTAATACTTTATTTCTGCATGATCATGCTGAAGCAGTATGCAATTGCTTCCCTGGAATCACATTTTCTCTTTCCACCCATTTGTTCTTTAGAACATGCTGTCTTCCTACTTTATCCACCCAGCATCGTATACCATCTCATGTTTACTTCAAATACAAAAAGCCTTTTTGGCTGACAAGGGATTTTTTTTTTTCACACAAAGATGTTGATATTGAATATGCCATATCAACATTATTTTGCTTTCCTACCAAGAGGCCAAATGAAATCTCTTAAGAGTCAAATTGGTAAGCGTTTTATCTAGTTCATATTTAAGAGCTCAGAGGTTTACATTTAGCAGCTTATTTAAGAGCTCAGCCAAGCACAGGTTTTATATGAATGGGATGTCCTCCAACATTGCACTCTGCCCTGCTTGGAGCACCTTTAAATAGAACGGAAACAAAATAGAAGCTAACTTCACACTCAAACAAGCACAGCCAGCAGTTTGCGACACTGATTATTCCCCCATGTTCAGCACCTCTAAGACCATATCTTGAGTAGTGGGTCTATTTTGGGGTTCCCCATTGGAGGAGACACTGACAAACTGGGGGGAATCTAGCAGAGGGCCACCGAGACTGTTAGGGACCTGGAGCGATTGAGGTCCATGGAGAGGCTGAAGGGCCCAGGTTTGTACAGACTGAAGACGGGAAGGCTAAGGGTATCTAAATGCAGTCTTCAATTACCTAAAGGAGTGAGGGTTTATAGAAAAGTCACAGTCAGTCTCAGAGGTATGCAGCAAGAGGCAACAATCACAGTTTTCAAACAAACAAAATTCTGATTAGATAGGCAGAAAAAATTCTTCACCACAAGAGCAATCAAACCCTGGAACAGAGGTCCAGAGAAGTTGTGGAATCTCCATCCCTGGAGATACTCAAAATCCAGTTAGAAAAGATCCTGAGCAACTTCATGCAACAAAGCTGTCTCTTCTCTGAGCAAGGAGTTGGACCAGATGACATCCAGAGGTCCCTTCTAAACTGTATTTTCAATTGTAGCTCCATGAAAACTAATAGAAAAATGAAATATACATCTCCTTGGCTAATGGGATAAGACAAAGTTGAAATTTTGAGCAATAGCTCAAATATTTTTACTGGTTCCTCAAAAACGTTTTGTTAATTCATGACAGACACACATATCCAGACTATAATGCTGCATCTTGTATTATCAGAGTTTAAGCTGTTCTGAAACAGCTTTCACTAGGCCAGTGGTCACCAAAGTGGGGTGCAAACATCCTAGAGGCTGTGCAAGAGGATCCACTGAGGCGTGAGAAGAAATTATTAGAAGTTCTATCTATATTTTATCTCAAAAAATAAGACTAAAATTAAGTATTAGTAATACTTAATATATGGCTTAACACTGGCACCCTCACTCAGTCCATATGTCAGGCAGTTGCATGTCACTTACAACACACAAGGTGTCCTGAGGGAAGAGTGGGTGTTCCACAACATGGAGGGCTCAAAAGTGGCATCCATGCTTGTTCACTCGCTTTCAGTGTATTGCAACATATTGCAATTTATACATGCCCATTTAAGTGGATTTAAAGTTTATATTATCTATTTTTAACTAAACAAACCCTCACAAGATGGACAAGTGACTTAAAAAGATTCCTGTAAAGAAACCGTGGACAGAAGTTAATGCTAATAATGCAAGTACAAGCCAACAACAAGAAAATGTCAGAGCTAATAGTTCTGTTACTACTGGTATGAGCTCTTCATCAGCCACATTATGAGGTAAAAAACAATGTGATGAGCTAATCAGATCTGACAAGAAGTTGGCCGAAAAAATTAAAAATTTCCAAGATGACTATTTGAAACATGGATTTACTTCCGCTGTCATTAACAATGAACCTTGCTCTAAATTTATATTGTGCCTTGAGATATTAGCCAATGATAGTATGAAGCCATCACAATTAGCAAGACATTTAGGCAGCCAGAACATGAAGACAAGCCTTTACAATTTTTTGTGATGTTTAAAGTCATGCGATACTTCATCCAGTACTTTACAGAATTTCACTAAACTTAATGATAAATGTTTAGAAGCATCTTTCGAGGTTTGTTAGCCAATAGCAAAAAAATAGAAAGCCACATACATTGGTGAAACAACACGGTTTTCCTGACACAGTAAAAATGACTGAAATAATACACACAAATAATATGGTGACATACTGAAATACATTCTTTTGCCAGCAAATACTGTTGTAAAACACAGAGAAAACATTGCTGAATACTTGAAGACACAAGAATTAGAAGAAGTTACACAATATGGGATGTTTGCTATACAACTGGAGGAAAGTACAGATGATTTTAACACGTCTCAGCTTCTGGTATTTGCTAGATTCTGTTTCAATAATGAAATACACGAAGAACTACCTTTTTTTTAATCACTAAAGATGTATCAAAGAAGATACATTCTCAACAAGAAATTACTTTAATAAAAAGAATGTTTTATGGCAAAATTGTGTAAGTGTAGCCACTGATGGAGCAGCTGCTTTGACTGGAATAAAAATTGGATTCTGTGGTAAGGTTACAGAGATAGTATCACACATGAAATTTATTCACTGCATTCTTCATAGGAAAGCTATTGCAGTAAAGAAATTGGGACCAGAAGCGCAGAAAGTGCTACAGGATGTCATGGTTAATTTTATAAAAACAAAACCTTTAAATAGTGCAATCTTCACAATACTTTCTAATGAGATGGAGAGTGCCCATGAAAATCTTTTGTACCACATGGATGTTTGCTGGTTATCTCGTGGCAAGGTTCTTAAGAGCTGTCAAACTTAAAGATGTTATACATTTTTCTTTTACAAAAAGACAGGTGCTCCAAATTTGCTGACCTTTTCTGTGATGAGAAGTGGCTGTCAGTGGTATGCCACATAGAAGATATTTTGGAAAAAATAAACACAGTCTGTCCCTTCAAAGTAAAGGTGATGTTTTAAGAATTAGTGAGAAAATAACTTTTTCAACAGAAACTTGTGCTATGGAGAGAGCACTTTGAAAACGGATGTTTGGAAGTGTTTCAATCATCATTTTCAACAATAAAATCACATAAAGTGTGTCACCTATAAAAACTCTCTTATCTGTACACTTAAACTTGGAAACAGCATTTTCTAGCCTGTTCAAAATCTTCCAAGTGAAAAGTTTCAGTGGGTTTTTAACCCATTGATTAAAAATATGAAAATGCAACACCTCCCAACTGGTTTGTGAGAAGAACTGATTCACATCAGGGAAGATGGAAATTTACTAGCCAAACTTCAACAAAAACCTTTGCATAATTGGTGGATGGGATTAAAAAAACTATTATGATTTAGTAAGCATGGCCGAAGATGCACTTCTACCATTTAGCTCTATGTATCTTTGTGAGGTAACTTTTTCAGCTATCACAGCCATTAAAACCAAGTGTCAAAATAAACTGGACTTAGAACTAGACCTCTGAATAACTGCATCACAAAGTGTTAAATCAAGATTTTCAAAAATGATGAAGCATATTCAAAATCACATTGCTCTCACTAAAAATGTTATATTATAATGATTATTTTGTTTAGAATAATTTTTATTAATGGTATTTACTAACGTACTCACTCCCACTAAAAATATTAGTTAATAAAAATAATTATATTACAATAAATATAAAAAGTAATAAAGCTATTTTAAAATATTGTTTATTTCAGCACTGTATACGGGACTGCAAGTATATTAAGATTCGAGAGAGAAACTAGAAATTCTAACTGAAGTTTGAATTACGTGAAGGCATCCAAAAGATTTTTGTGGATTTAGTAAATTATTCTTCATGCATATTGCAAAATTTAGGACAGTAAAAATCCTACTAAAAATCTGGACAGCTTAGTTATTCAAATAAATCCTTACACCAGCAGGTGGTAAAAGAATCCAAAGCAAGCTTCATTTTCAAGGAGGCACAGCTTAATGTCAAGAATTTTTAAGCACGGGCTAACTGTGCCCTTTTGTATAAACATTCCAATTAGTTAGGCCTGTTAAAATGAAAGGTACGGCAGGTTTCTCCAAAAAGTTTCTAAGGCACTATTTAATGCCAAACTTGAAAACATTTAGCAAATAAACTCCAGGAGCAAATTCAGCTGAAGCTGTAAAAGAGGGGCCGCAAGAGACATCAAAATCCCATGAGTTACTCCGTTGTATTATTTGAATTGAAATTGTCAGTTAATTATGAAAGCAATTACATCACAGATCTACTTGCTTGAATCAAACTACAGTTTCCAGTAGCTCACATTAGAGTTATATCCCCACCTTTACAAATAGCTTCCATTAAAACCTGAACAAAATCCAAAACGATATTTATTTTCTAATAAAGAGAAATAGTTATGCACATAAACATTTCTAGATTGGGCAATAAGAGAAACATGAGTCTTTTAAATTTAATTACTTGGTTATTGAAGTCAGTGGAAATTGTTTTCATGTTCAATGAGTATTTTGAGGATTAAAACACATATTAAAAACCCAAGATCTTTACCCGTTCTATGAAATTTTCATTCTGGTCAATCAAAATATTTTAATCATGTTGAATTAAGTTAATTTAATACTATTACAATTAGTGTTATTTTTCAGTTTGGTTTTTTCTTGGTGTTTGAAGAAAATAAAATTACATTTATCCTAGATTTTTTTGCTTATTTCTGATAGTTCTAAAGCCAAATCTAGGAAATCTTAAGGCACATTAATCCCATTGCAAATAGAGAGGATACTTCTTAACTAAAAATTATTCTTGAATGAAATTTGATGAAATAGAACACAGGGATTAGAAATGTGTTGAAGCAAATTCCTGTTTACCAGAATATATATTTACACATACTTGTTTGTAGTATGTGCCAAAATCTAATTTGAAGCACCTGCAAACACTTAACTTTTCCCAACAGCTGGAAAAAAGTATGATATGGACAGGCAGACTTTTTGAGAAATACGTTTTTTCTTCAGTTGAAGTTTTACGGTGAAATCTTAGGACCATTAGAAAAATTGTTAGCAGAAGTTTTAACAGCTATTTCTGTTACTATATTATGCACCAAGTCTCTCGCTCCAAATGCTAAAGCTTGCATTAGGTTCTAGGTTCATGGATATTTAAGTGAATACATTAAAAACAGAATAGGGTGGGGCGTGGGAGGGTTATGATTATGTTTAAGACTACCTAGCTTTACACACCTTACTGAGACACGGATTTTAGCAGCAACAGGTGCAAGAACTGTATAGATCATTTATATTTCAGCTTAAAGTAAAAATAAATGAAACAAAGACTATGAAAAATTCATTTCAAGCTAACTGACCTGAAAAAAGTCTATTTTCAGTGAGGTGAAAAGCTTTCATTCAGGTCCCTTTATTTTCATATTTGAGCAGCCTATTACCTGTAACTGAATTAAGTTGAATTTGTAATTAAAATAGTGTCTTCAAATAAGTAGCCAAACCATTTCATTTTATTTTGAGAAGTCTGAATCAAAAAGTGCAGCCCTAACAGAACGGGGATAGGGGAGTGGACTATTTCTGGTTTTGCTTTTCCTAACAGTTAATCTTCACCCAGTTCCAACTGAATTCATTAATACTTCTCATTGACACAACACCACAGTCACGCAGCCCAACCAAGTGCTTCTCTTGCAGAAATCAAATCTCTTTATCATGTTTTAATTTGTATAACAAAAAACCTACCACAACCATATCTGAAAATCACACTCAAAAAAGCTACCTTGTAGTTACCTACAAAACTGGATTGACAATAATTGAGTGGTTTCTGTTAGCTGAAAATAAATATGCTCTATTTTAAAAAAGCTCTCATAATAAGAAAAAGTGATCTGAATTTTCTAACAGCTGTCATCCTAAGACTTCAGTGAGCACATTGGTCACATCAATGTGCTCTTACTAGCATGTAGCACGTGAAAATATAATAATAAGCAAGCAATAAAGATACTTCAAAGAAATTCTCGAGTCCAGCTGGATCAAAATAATAAGCAGGCAGCAACTTAAAATAAGCTATAAACTTTTCCAATAATATAAATTAGCACATAGAAAAGAAAAAGAATTGATCTTGATCAACTAACACAATACAGACTCCTGTTTGCATTACATCCTAATTAGTATTAGTTATTACAAATCTCATTTAGAGAATTTCTCTTTAAAAGCTACAAAGACTCTTTAGACTTAAGTTCCTTGATTTTTCTCAGCACTTGGCCATGGAATTCATGCCAAAATCTTCTCAAAGTCTGTTGGGAAGAAGAAATCTAGAGCAAACCAAATTCCAAACAGTAAAACCTTCCTTCCCTTGCCCCCCATAGAAAGGAAGGAATCTAAAATGCTTAATATATTTTGTTTACAATATCTGCATTGCTAGAACTAATTACTGTTCACAGATGCATCGTAATTGGCTTGTTCAGACTTAGTAATGGTGTCATGACTAATTACAATGCTTAATCTCAGGTAGAATTCCAAGAATACATAGACAAAATTATTTTTAATGTGTGAAGAAGGAAATGTTAATGAAGAGATGAAGACAAAACCATGTTTCAAAAATCAAGGATGAGGACAGGTGATTCAAAAAACGAAGTGTCTGAAGAGAGAACAGATGTTGCCAACTGACTCCTGACTCATATGGCAAAGCTGCCCTTTCATTAGTAATTACAGCCCTTTCCTTTGTCATATGCTTATACAGATGAAGAACTGGATTTGTGTTTTTTAAATTTTTTTTTAAATAACCCAATGGTCAACAGTGCCTGCCTAGACCAAATGGGTCCATCTGGATCCACTTGTAAAGACTATGGAGAACATTTTTTTCATCACAAACCCCAGCTACAGAAACTGAAGCTTTTGCAGGAAGTACTGTGGAAAGTTCCTCAGAGTAGTAGACATACACACTGACGCCAGAACAGCCCTCTTTCAGGAACTTACGGGAGAAACCTAATTTAAAACTTTGTGTATTTAGAATATGAACTTCAGTATTTCATATGGCAGACAACTGCTCAGTGAGATTATTGCTTGTTGCCTTGTGTCTGTCTCTCAGTTTGTCTGTAGCCTGAGATTAAGTAAACTAGGCAAATCAGCATATTCTGAGAGCATGTCTATTTCTGCATATATGCAGATATGTTCATCTGTGCTCCTGACATCTCTGAATGCATCTGCCAATTTCAATCAAAGATAACTGGATCAGCATCTCAAAGGTAGTTACATTCTTAGAAGTTTTATTAAAGGCTGCAATATGAACCCAACTCATATTATACACCAGAGAAAGGGTTATGAACATCCCAACTATAGGAAAAACTTTAATCAGCATTTGCTGATTTGCCTTTTTAGACAAGAGAATCCAACCATGAATTGGAAACCAAGTCTTATTACTCCCACTGCTTTCATAATTAATTGCTTGTGAAAAAGTTAGTAAGGTTTACCTTTTTAATGTAGCACAGAAATGTCAGAACACTAACATAGTCTAAGAAATGGAAATTACCTTTTACAAACAATCCTGCTGATGATTTAGCCATAGTGTTTATTGTTAGCACATTTAAACTTCCTTTACTAGAAATGGCAAATTAGAAACTATTCATGTCCAAGGTGGTTTTTAAACATTAAAAAACCCAACACAGTTTAAAATTAATCACTAACCCTTTGGATAAGTAATAGAAGTAAGCAAAGCTCAGATAATCCAGGGGCCTTTAATGAAAGAATTGAGAGCATCAAGGAAAAAATAAACAGTCAAAACAGCCAAGAATTGTGAAAAATTTTGTGAAATCTGTCTTCTCCCATTTCCAATTTATGCACCATAGATTGAAAATGTCCATCAGTATGCAGTTTGATATAAGCAGCCTCATTAATTTACCATTAATTTTGTTTTTCAGTAATCATGAATTTAAACACTCTTTCAGATTAAAATAATCTCTTTGTACACCACCTATAGTTTTTTATACTGTACAATTACAGTGGTAAGACTGCACAGTGCTGTCCAATGATGTAAGACCCAGAACTGCCAAACCATTCTTGCATGACATCTCTCAATACCACTCAAATTGCATGTTCTCAATGAATCATTTTTATGCTACCTGCAGTTTTAGAGTCAGATATTTTACCACACAAGGGCTTTAAAAAGTTACCTCCTTCTGAAGGGCTACTGCGTTTTGTGAGGTGTCTCATGTCATCCTATAGTTTGATCAACTTCCCACTAGCTTTACCAGGAACTGAATAAGGCTTTACATCTATTTGTATGCATGTTCTCTGAGTATGTGATAGAATTTTATCTTTAGTTTTATAACGCTTAAAAAAAAATTATTTGATAGCTTCAGTCTTCAAGTTTAGTCAAACCACACTTAAATATAAAAAAAACTTTCTGGGGTTTAGATTTTATTGGAACTAGCTCTCTTTCATCAGAAAAGCTAAAACTAAGGGAATGATGCTGTTCAACTTCAATTCCAGTTCACATATGAATAGTCTTGGCAGCTCCTGGCAGAGCTGACATTGCCACAAGAACTGTGTCATGCTCTTCACATTGTACTTGCACCATCTTCTTGATGTGTGATCATTTCACAGCAAAAGTGTGAGAAGTCTGAGAGCACTTTGGTTTAAATCTACTGTTTCTGCCTTTGGCTTCTACTTCAGGATGGTTCATTTCTTCCTGTGCACACTAACACAGCTGTATTTTATATGCAATGTACAATTATTATGAATATAAGAAAAAAAGAAGCTTTTACCATTATTTATTTGAATTTTGAAAGAAACTAACTCAAATAGAAAGCAATTTTAATTGCAACAGAACCTGCCCTGTTTGATCATTAAATCTTAATTTAATATTACTTTTATTTTCCATCTTTGCAAAGTACATTTCTTCATTAAAGTGAAAAGTGTGCAAACTGAAGATAATATTCTTGTCCCTCCATCTCACATTTAATTTCTTTTTAGAACAGGAGGCAAATGCTATCACAAAACCAATTCTTATCATACTTGATTAGTGTAAAACTGAGTTAAAGATGAATCAATGTGTCTAAAGAGTACAAATAAAAGCAGACTTGATCTTCAACATTTAAACCTTCTTAATTCCACAAATAATCACGAATATATTACTTGATAGCACTACTTACACAAAGCACAGAACTTTACTAAATCTACCCCTCCTCACAGTCACAGCTCCATTGAAGGAGATATATATATTTATTATTGATTTTTCTATATCCAAAGCATGTTGTAAATATGGATTGACTAATCTTTTAGAGATCAAGGAACTGATTGAAAATGAAGCATGTGAAAACAAAAACATTAAGTGCAGCACAAAACAGTAGCACAGGCCAAAGAATGTAAAAATATGAGTTTTCAAAAACAGTCATGGTATCAGTCCCTTAAGACAGTATTTTGTTTAAAGTATACCCTAAAATACATCTGGAATATTCTGTCAATAATGCTTTGGGTTTACTTCTGTATATGCCATGATCTAGAAAATCTTTTAAACCTAGTAAGAGCACTTGTAGCCACCTACACTGTTCTCAAAGGTAAGGTACACCATATATAATGCTTTACAGAGTAAAGAGTAATAATAAAGATTTTTTGTTGATACTGTGGCATCTTGATTTAGACAAATTGCCCCACAGCTTACGTATATTGATAGAAATGCTTCTTGATGACTTACTGCTCTTGTAACAGTGCATGTTCAATAATACTTCATTCTCAGCTTTCATAAACTCCCAGGGATTATAAAGGGATTAGTGGGAGATTCATTTAGACATCCCGAGTCTCTTTAATGAGAAGGAAAAAACAAAAAAATACAGCAGCCTTTCTTTAAGTTCCTGGTATCTAATATCTGTTTAAAGATGACTAGTTATAAACATCTCACGCCTGCTCTTCTTCACTTTAAGGGATGAATATAATATAAGGTAACAACTGACAAAATCTCAGATTACGATCTCAGTAGCCAGTGTTGGAAAAAAAGTGGTATTTTTTGCTCTTGGAACCAAAATCGCTATTTATAAAACCTCAAATGAGAAAGTCCATGTTCTAAGGGACACTAAAGATGAACATTTAGATCTTACAGTAGCATAAATGTTAATTAGCATTTTGATCAGTTCAGGACTACAAAGATCGTTAGGGCTTCCAGTTCCAAAAGATTCTCTCAGGAATAGCAGCGCAAATCCAAACAATGTATTTGTTGTATGCAGTTAATCTGGACTCACATCCATTTAGCAAGCCAAAATATAGGCTAGGTTTGAACAGAAATATCAGGGAAATGAATTTAAATATATGGAATCACACTTAAAAGAAAGGACTTCCTCTCTCATTTAGTTTCTTCAACAAAATTTTTTAACCAGGGGTTTTGTGGCCAGTTCTCTCTCCACTTGGTTCACTTATTTATTTTAGAACAAAATAAAATGAGACACACTATATCAAGGGGTTAAACAGTACATGGAGAAGAATAAAACAAAACAAAACATAAATAATAGAAGGTGGATACCAAAAACCGCAGCTGAATAGACACTAATATATTTGTTATAGCCCTTTTTACCTCATGGTAAGTTGCTTAAATTTACCAACACGAGAAAAATTAATCAATGACAGTGTTACTCAGCATATGTGCATATTTTCAAAATGGGCATGAAGAATCTCATACGCCATAGAGTGTCAGCCCTGACACTCATTTATTTGCTTAAGTGCAGTCAGTTCACTCATACGCTAGCACTGCCTTGGAACAGCAGCACAGTAGATGACTGTTTATTCCAAAATGTTGTCTTACAGATAAATCCTTTGGAAAAGGAATGCTCTCTTCCTTTGGGTCTTGGAAAGTACTCTTCACTGTAGAAGTGATTATTCTCTATACATGGAGAGTTCCATGCAGATTTTAAAATCCATAACAAGCTACCTCATCCTCAATAGCCCCTGCTGGGGCCTGAGCTTAGCCTTGCACATCTAGCATGAACTTCCCAATACCCATCAGCATTCTACCAGTCTCACAGGACCCCTTCCAGCACCCTAATCAATTCTTCTCCCAGCTTCCAAAGAGAAGCTACCCTAAAATGAAACTAATACACTTCTCCCTCAAAAATCCAGATAAAAACTGCCATTCAATGATAAAATTGTCTCCAGGGTACATTTAGTTTTCCTACCTTCTGAAACATAACACATTCTTTCATGGACAATTATCAGAATTCACATATTCACCCCCATCCATAAGCATGATCACGATGCTCAGATATCTTCTAAGTTTTCCTTTAAAAAGGAAAAAAATCCTTGTAATTTTTGTAAATCCTTGTAAATTACACCTCAGTTAGCTGAAAACAGTTAAAATAATACTTTCATATTGATATTGAAGGGTAAGTGTCCATAGGAACAGCTACAGCATAAACTAGGGCATAGGTGAAGAGGTACATTGTACTTTCAGAAGACTTCATAAGCATCTCTTGACTTTTTCATTGTTTGAATAAATGACTACAAGACAAGGGCTTTTGAGAGGTTGCTGATTAAAGTGCCCCTTATTGTTAAAAGCGTAATTAAGTAATACTTGAATTTATAATGCTCTTCAGGGAGTCCATACTCCTAAAGAAATTAGAAAATGGCACAGCCAGAAAGTCATCCAGTTAATAATACTTTTTAATTATCACAGCTAGTCTGTGTGGCATTCCCATTTGCAAGGTTTCATTTTATTTAAAGAAATTAAAGTGCAGATCAAGTCACACAACTCTCCTCTTAACGCATTGTCCAAAGTCTATTAAACAAAATATAATTTAAAAACAGCATGGAGTTATAAATAGCCTGCTGTTTGGAATAGCCTGTTAGTCTGTTCCCAGTCATAGATGTTTAGCTAACAGCTCTCTAATTAGCACTCACTTCTGACTACATGGCTCCTAAAATGTTTACATTGGAAGTCACAAATTACTGTCTAATTATGTTGGCTACATTATTTTGCATAAAACATAAATAAAATATCTGCCCATGCTATGAAAACAAAATGTGCTGTCATCACTGCAAGACTATAAGATATACCATTGAAATTTCAAGCCTTAGAAAAAAAAACATTTAATTAAAACACTTAAAAGCACAATAGCAACTTTACTGCATCAAGTAAGATCACATTTATTAAGAGAGTGCATCATTTCTGAAATGCATTTTACTTGGAAAAGCAAAGTAGAATGAACAACTCCTTTAAATCTGCTGAACTTCTCCTTTCAAATGTGCATGTTGTCATATTTCCATCTACAGTCCTTGAGAATTTTATGTGAAGGATTGCTAATCATCAGTGAGAGGCGAGATGGAGATGCAAAATGAGGTGAAGGGTGGCAAAGCAGCAGGATAGAGGTAGAGTGGGACACGTCAGGGGTTGTGGGGCAAGTGATGTAGAACCCAGAAAAATCAACATTCTTGTAAAAAGCCCTTTCAAGTTACTGAAACTTTAACCAAAACTGAAGACAGCCTAACTTGTATCAGATGCTGAAACGTCTCCATTCCCACAGCTAAACCAGAGCCAGAAATTTTCTCTCAAACTCTAGGTTATACTGCTAAATCAGAACCACAGAACAAAATTAAATTAACACTGTAAGTCTCCTCTCTCTCAGAAAAGACATGGCCAACATCTAAATTAGAGGGATATTTGAAAGAAACCAGCAGTTTTCTCCTTCATACCTGAGCTAATGTAATCTATGCATGAATTTTTTTTTTTCCTGAATTATCATGAAGTGGCCTCCAAATTCTCAAATGAAAAGTACCAGCCTCTCTGTTATATTTAAATAGGATTTCTTTGTTGTTGAAATATTTCTTTACTATTTTTATGAAAGATGTCATGGTCATTTACATGCAATACAGCAAACATCTCAATGACCACATAACACAATTATTCCTTGAGGCAGGCATTGACAAAACACATCCTTAAACATATAGAACAGTTAGTAAATATTTTTTCCCCAGTTATGTACTTTGGGGATTTCAGCAAATATAATTTTTTCGACATCACTCACTTTCCTTCACTAGGTATTCCAGAACAAGTTCTTTAAAGTGGTATTTGTAATTTGGTTTTGGGCAAATCTACTTTAATGTGTTCTTATGTCTTTCTAAGGGCTTCTCTAAGACATACAAAAATGGTTGCTCCCATTTTTCATGCTAAGGTTTTTCTTCCCTGATAAAAACAGTACTCATTTTTGCAGTGCATTATTTTAAAATACTGAATTCTGATTTACTTGGTCATTTTCTAACTTATTCCACACTGTAACACATGGATACTGACCAATATTAACATCCAGTGAGTGGCCTCCAGCTGGACTTTGTGACGCTGATCATAATCACTTGAACCCAGATGTTCAGCCAGTTTTCAATACACATCACTGTCCTCTTAACTAATCCATACATCGTAAGTTTGTCTATCAGGATGATATGGGAGACAGTGTCAAAAGCCCTCTAAAGATAAAAACCACAAACGCTTTCCCTTCATCCACCGAGCTGGACATCTCATCACAGAAGGCAGTCAGGTAGGTTAAGCATGAATTCACCATTAGAAATCCATGCTGACTGCTGCTGATCAACCCTCTTGTCCTCCAAGTGTTAGCAAGTGGTTTCTGGAAAATTTGCTCCATCACCTTCTCAGGTATTGAGGCGAGACTGTCTGGCCTGTGCTTCCCTCGCTCGATGTTCCTTCTTGCTTTTCTTGAAGATAAGAGGGACATTTGCTTTCTTCCAGTCCTCGGGAACCTCTCCTGACTGACTTGCAAGGACCTTGGCCAGCTGCCTCAGCATTCATTGATGCAAGCTATCAGGTCCCATGTCCAGTTTATTTAAAAGTCTCCTAACCTGATCCCCTTACACTAAGGGTATGACTTCCTTGCTCTGGACTTTCCCACTGATCTAAAGGACTTGGGTTTCCTGAAGGCCAGTCTTACCAGTAAAGACCAAGACAAAGAAAGTGTTCAGCACCTCTGCCTTCTCCACATCCTTTGTCACCAGATCCCCTGCCCCTTTCAGCAGCAGACCCACATTTTCCCTAGCCTTCCTTTCCACTGATATGCCTGTAGAAGACTTTCTTGTTGCCCTTAACATCTCCAGACTCCAAGTGGGCTTTGACTTTTCTATGCCTGTCACCACATGGCTCAAATCATGTCTCTGTATTCCTCCTGGATCACCTGGTCCTGCTTCCACCTCTGGTACACGTGCTTTTTATGTTTTAGTTTTGTCAGGAGCTCCCTGTTCATCCAAAATGAACAGTGCACCCTAACACCTTTGCTTGACATCCTGCTCATCAGGGTGGACTATTCTTTCACTTGGAGGAGGTGATCCTTGAAAGTCAACCAGTTTTCCTGGACCACCTCTTCTCTTCAGGGCCATATCCCATGGAATTCTTTCAAGCAGGTGTTCATGTAGCATACAAGGAGCAAACAAGCACACCCAACTATCTGACTCAGGATAAAAAGCCCCAAATTTTCTCTTTAGTTATGCTGCTAATATCCCAAACACATAGGTGAAAAGTTGAACTTCACACTAAGGTACCTGAGACCACCTCACTGCATTCAATACTTGGTTTTCTACAAAAAATAACTTCTGATGTCATAATCTTGAAGGCCAGAATGTTAATCCAGTTTACAATTTTTTAAATTTTTGTCCAATTTTCATCACAACACTTTTTTCTTATTTCATCCACATTTTACACATTCAATATTATTTTGGCTTACTTTATAATTCCCATTTACTGGAATTGGACTTCATGACACTTTTAGACTTCATATGACCCTTCCTACCATAGTGGCAGATATCTCAACAAGGTATCACATTCACACAAAGAAGCAGGAACTTAATGTCCAATGAGCACCTCTTATGACCTCCCAACAGTACGGCAACAACTGAATACTCAATAACTTTATAAAGGATTCCACAATACATCAGAGAACAAGTCATGTCACCTGCAGAATACAAAGAATTCCATACACCCCTAATAAATATTCTTGTAAATAGAAATTAATATTAGAGTTCTCTCCTTATTTTTGGCATCACACATAAAGTTGTCCATGGAAAAAGATAAAACAATATTACTTGATAGTCAATGTTATTTGCATACTATTTGTATAAAGAAAAATAAAAGAGAAAAAAGTGTTTTTTCTATTTAATAAACAATAACCAGAGGCGGTTAACACTGATTTAAAGAATACTCTTTCAGGATGGTGTTGCATCCTTTGGTCTTTAGTGATAGAGCATCTGTTTGTTCCATAAATTCCAACTCTGCAATTTTTGGTCATATGAGTATGCAGTGAGAAATCCAGCATATTTTATGGGGCTTTTTGAGCCAACGAGGCCACCATCACTAAACACTATAAAATCCTAAATGGAAAATTGTTGATTAATACTACAAATATGAACTGATTTCTGATGAATAAACATACAGCAATCGTGCTTTCCCTTGCAGAAGTTTGTGGGAGATGAACAAAACAACGTGAGACCTCCTATCCTCTTAATGGGAGCAAAAACAAATGTAAGAACTAGAAAATATTCTGGTTTTCCCATGAAGATAAAAACCACAAGAATATATTGCCAACTTATGGCACCAGCACTGAAGCTATTTAAGATAAGGCAAGGTGTGATTAATGCATGTTGTATTCCATTTGATGGAGGGATTTGGACTGCAGTAGCTGAAAGGTCAAATCAGCAGTTACAATTCATATGCCAAGCAGAAATTCTTCTTAAGAAAGCCATACAACCTGAAAAGAAGTGACTATAAATACTTGAACAATATTTACTTAAAAACTAATATATCTGGATGAATTATCAGTCTTTGGAAAAGAACTGGGCATTTAAGTTTTCGATTTTGTTACTTGAGATGCATAAACATTGTTTACAGTCAGATTTGACACCACTGCTTGTCAACACTTCCTAGAATAAGATGCTTTTTCACACACTTTCAGTGACAGAACCCCAATAATTTCAGTGACATGCATTAAAGAAACATGAAAATCCTATCCTATGTCCTTAGGGGCTGACACAGAAAAGTTAAAAAGCCAACCAGGTTTGTTGTGCATTTTCTCTAATAATAGTTGACCTCACCTTGTGAATTACTCTCTTCAGAAAAACAAGACAAACCCAAAATAGCAGTTCCCATTTCCTCCAGGGCCCTAAACTCTTTTTTTTATATATCCTCACATCTCAATACCTTAATTATTAATTTGTTCCCTCTGCTGACCTGTTCGGTGAGCTCTCCTCACCAGTACAAACCTATTTACCAGCCTGCAATTTTCAACTTATAGATGATCCTTCCTGGTATTAAAAATCTACTCCCTAAACACTTCCCTATCACTCAGAAAATTAGCTGTCACACATAATTACGTTAATTTAGCTTAACGTTCAGAAAAAATGTGCACATTATTAACAATGAAAGCAAACATATGGAGCAGGTGACCTTGCTTCTATCAAAGGATGTGCTTGGTACGTTCAGCATTTGGTAGAAATGACCTTTACATACAGTTAATTGGCCGACTCAACTACAATGAGAGATAGAACATTTCCACTGATGGTAAATTTATTATGGAAAAAAAAGTTCCCACACTTTGTTTTCCTGTCTTCCAAAGGAGAGAGAAGTTAGGCAGGAACACAGGAAATTACCTGTTCCTGCCATCTCCATCTTTTGCACAAAAAGCCACTACGCTACATTTAGGAGTTGGAGATGCCCATACAAATGTCATCTTTGATGTTCAACTCCTAAAACATCCTATTACCAATTTCTCAGACCAAGGCTTCCCCACTACACAGAGTTTTCAGCTCTTTAGAGTTCAACTAGAGTGTGAAGTCCCATGACTTACCTAATACAGGGTGACCACAGCAGTTCCCTTTCATTGTTTTTATTTCTGCATTATTCTGTATGCTTTATTGATCACTTTCTCCGATTCTTTTCTTATTTCTTGGATAGGATAATGCAAGTCCTTGATCAGAAATCCCTTCTGCTCTGAGATATTTCCTACCAGAAAATCTGCCAACTCCAACTTCAGAATAAAGGGATTATTTTTATGTACTCTCCCTTTGCCCCTCATCAGTCCAAGGCAGTGAGGAGAGGGGAAAAAAAGACCCCAAAAACAAACCCCAAAACAAAACCCACCCACCCCCCAAAAAAACCACCCACGTTTACAAAGCCACAGAATTTATACTAGATATTAAAAACCTAAAAAATAAAGATTACATTGCAATTAATACAGCACTAAATTTAAAGAATATTAATCCTCTTTGAAGAGAATATTGCTGTAGCTATTTTACAGAACCTCAAATTCCATAAGCAGAGTGATACAAAAATAGAATACAGAAATTTTCAGAATCAGACCTATTAATCTGGGGCACCATCCAATCACCAAAGAAAAAGGAAAAAATACACTTCCATTTCTTGTTCAACCGTTTCTTAATTACTTTGTGCATGTCACAGGAATCCCATTAGTTTTATCATGCCTCACCTGAAACTCAGAATGCGCATTTCCTCAGTTCAGAGACTGCTCAAGATGCTCTGTGAGTTTAGCAGCAGAGGATTTCCTTCAATAATCTATGAGGAGTTTAAAGTAAAAGACTATCTCTCCGTCAGCTACATAACTCAATTCTGTCTACATAAGCTCAACATTTATTTGCGACACATTCATAAGGACTACCTAGTATCTGTTCAACAGATATTCAACTACAAAACTAATACTTTCTAGAAACACAAACTTGTAGTTTGTCTCTACCAAGATGATAAGCCTATCTCTTCATAACACAAATGTATTATTAGCATTGTGTTTCCTAAATTTCTACTGGAGCTGACAACACAATGGAAGTTTAAACCCATGATCTGGTTAATTTTTTTTTTTTTTTAATTTCCTTCCTGCTTTGCACTTGTGACTGTCAATTCTTCCTGCTCTTGTGACAGGTCTCAGTGACATATAGATGTGCCACATCAAGATGACAGTCTTAGAACAGCATAGTCATCAAATGAAATGTAAGCAGTTTCTCTGATGTTCCTTCACACAGGATGATTACCTTTTCATTCAGGTGCATATCCGGAGGGAACAGGAAGAAGGAATGACCTTTCCCATAGGCTTTGCACAAAACCTCCAGAGTGTCACAAGCAAAGCTTTCAAAGCTGCAGATGTCCTTACAGAAAGAGACACTCGCAGCAACTCCCTAAAGGACGGTATGGCTAGTGCTGTTGCTGTTAAAAGCCTTTTTACCCACCATTATTGTTTCTATGATGAAAAGTTTTGTTTCAATAACTGTTTTCCATAGTCAATAAGTGCAAGTGAAATTTGTACGCTTATATGCATTTTCATTTTAATGAAGAGTCACTCCAATTTGCATTCAAATTGATTTTTTAATGGTAAATATTTTATTTTAGATTAACTGTGAATAATTTTAAATCCCATTACTATCAATAGAATTCAATACTTGAGGGAGGAAAATTATGCACTTCATCTGGTTAAAAATAAAACTTCCTCTGGTTTATGGGTTATTAAATTTTACTTGAATCCAGAGCAATCACAGCTGAGTTCACTGAATTGTTAATTCCTAGTGTTAGAGGCCTGCAAGTTAATGGAAGAAGGAGAAATACATTAATATTTAGGAAAGCTTTATATTTTTCTTGCCACCTAAAAGGTTCCCTTTCTCTAGCTACCTTGTCTGAGTGCCATTTATCTTCTGGTTGACATCTGTTTCTTTGAATAAGGTAAAACACTGTTGCAACTAGCGTGTGTAAGGCAAAGACAACTAGGAACAACAGCCAGCTCCATGCTGTGGAGAAACCTCAGGGCCAATCTGAGCTGACTTGCTGACTGAGTTAAAGAAGCTTTTTGTTTGTTTTTCTTGGTTTACTTTAATTTTATAATGCAACTCCAATTCACGCATGGCTTCTTATTCCACCAAAAGGTAATTTGTTGAAGATCATTATGCTGCAAGGATTCTCAACATTCTTCTGTCACCTTTACCAGCATATAAAGGAAAACGCCATACTGCAGCTTTGATACTTCAACTAAAATTTTGTCTGCAAGGGTCAGACATGCTGGGGTTCTGATCATTGAACTGGTTTTATGCTTTGTCTTGTTAGAATACTATAATGCAATATTTATTTCAATGGCTCACTTAGACAAAAAAAAAATTAAAAATAAAAGGAAAATGAAGGAAGATCATGGCAATTAAGGAGCTGCATTTGTACTGTCTAATGAGAACATCAGACTTGCAGCAGTTTGCCACCACTAAGTCAGAATATTTTCGCTATCTACCATTAATTCATTTCAGTTACATTTACCTTTTTATTTCCTGCTTTAACTGGAAAAATCTAAGTTATTACCTTGCTTTTCTTTTGCAACTTGAAGCAGTTGAAATCTCGTTTCTAGATTAATCAAAATCTCAGTGTGAAACAGTGAAAAGTCAGAGAAGCAAGCATGGGTCACTGCACCGTGAAACCAATGTTTAACTCATGATGACATAAAATGGACCCTAAGTATTTCCTTTTTTTATGGGCAGCACAGAATTTTTTCCTCAGCTCTTACTTTTAAACGAGATTTGTATTTCATAAAAAACACTTCATAAAATCCATTATTTTTTAAATAAAGAGCAAACTGCTAAAGGTTTTCATCAAAGCCTGCTAAGAAATATTCAGATGGGTTACAGGTCAAAACATCCCCCCCCCCAGTCTCATATATCGACAAAAAAATTTAGATGAAAATGAAGACTTCTGCAGTAATTTTGCCACATGAATGGATTCTCTATAGATTCTCTATAACCCTGACTGCAACTGTTACTAAAGAAAACCTAAATAGTGACTTTTTTGTGTCCATTATCACATGGGCTTGCCCTGTAACCTCTTAAGAAGCTAAGAATAAACAAGCTTTACTTTCCCTTTGCTGAACAAAAAGAGACGCTTAACATGACACAGATATTTAAATGTGAGTGCAATTTCAGGTATTATATACAGCCATATTTTGTTATACAAAGTAAATGAAGATACCTGTTTTGAAGTATCAGTTGGGACATACAAGTGAAGGAAAGACAGCACAGGACAATTTAAACAGCAGGCCACAACTTTAACTCAATGTATCAAGGATTTGAACACACTCAAAGCAGGGTTTGCTTACAGCATTACAACTGTAAGTTAAGACAGACTTTCCTCTGAATAAGAATATAGGAAGGGTTACCAGGTCAAACAAAATACACATCTACACTCCAGGGTCCCTTCTCAGCAGTAAGAACAAGGTTAGCATATAGTGATGCTTCCCCCAAATATTCTTCTAACAAACCACAGCTCAGAAGATTCCTGAGCAAGAAATGATGTCCTTATACTTAATTTTGAGAACAAACTTTCCTGTCAGTTTATCTGATCACTTTCTGAAGCCATTTATCCACAGGTTCTAGGCACTTCTAGTTCTTCAGCTGCTACCAGGTTTTCTAAAAAAAAAAAATCTCGTTTTCTTTTGAATATATTTCTATCTGATGTCCTCCAGCCCTTATGTTGAAAGGGACTGTCAAGGTAGCATTATTACTTTCTCTGGCTGCAAAGTCCTAGTTTTAGTAGTTATTTTTTTTCATATCCTTCTACTCAGCTTCATATCAGACTCTTTCCTAACCTATGAAACATAGTGTTGGGCAGATTTGCTAAATTCCGAAAAAAACCCATTCATCTTTCAAATTGCAACAGCGAAGGTACTCAAAATTCATAAGGTAGTGAACAGAGCAAAAGACCAAGAGTTCTGAATGAAGGTGTAAGTTAATCAGAATGACAGTGCAGGGGGCCAGTCATATCTCTTCTCTCACTGGTTCACTACCGGTGAAAGAGCTGTGGAAAAGGAAGGGTTGGCATTAGCCACTCTCCCTCAGTCCCTAGAGGTTAGCTAAGTCTCCCACACAACAAACTTGAGTGGTTTTATTACAGCAAAGACTAAGTCCTCAGGTTTGGACAGAGCCTAATCACTGACAATCTGATACTCACTGGGGATACAACAATGCAAATATTAAATACTATATGCAGTTGAGCTACTGTTCCCTAGTTTCAAAGTATATAAACTTTGAAAAATCACTTTCACAAAAAAGCTTGCTTTAAGTAGGAAAGAAATTTTGCTTAAAAATAACTGTAGATACTAAATTAACAGCTATACATCATAAAAGTATGTGTTGGTGTGCTCTCCCCCTGCCCTGCAACCTGACCTTTATCTCCCATAACCCTGCTCAAGCGATAACCACCTCTGGCGGTCGTAATGGATGCATGTAGTCATGATGGCTGCATGCAGCTCAAAGTGGATTCAGGGAGACAGATAACAACACAATAGCCAAGTGCTAATTTATGGCAATGCGTCCACCTAACCACAGTGCGGGTCAATGTTCAACTCAAGCCAAACTTGGAAGAAACTAAAGTCTGTTGTCAGTATGTAAATATAACTATAAGTCAATCATCTTATCCCCATAAATAGTGAGCAGCCCAGGAGCCCTTTGAGCTCTCCTGCACAGCAGCAGGCTGCACACCAGGATCTCCCCTTGAGTAGGGACAACTCTCAAGGTTACTCCTCGAGGTTGAGAGATTCCCTGCTGCAACAGATTCTTGGTAAGTGACTAATGCTAACTTTGAAACCTTAGATAATTGATATAAAGCACAAGTCTTATGAGGAGCAGTTAAGAGAACTGGGGTTGTTTAGCCTGGTGAAGAGAAAGCTCAGAGGAGACCTTAATCGCTCTCTACAACTACTTGAAAGGAGGTTGCAGAGAGGTGGGTGTTGGTCTCTTCTCCCAAGTGAAAAGTGATAGGACAAGAGGAAATGGCCAGGGGAGATTTAGATGGGATATTAGGAAAAATTTCTTCACTGAAAGAGTTGTCAGGCATTGGAACAGGCTGCCCAGGGAGGTGGTTGAGTCACCATCCCTGGAGGTATTTAAAAGATGTGTGGCTGAGGCGCTTAGGGACATGGTTTAATGGTGGACTTGGCAGTGGTAGGTTTACGGTTGGACTTGATGATCTTAAAGGTCTTTTCCAACCTAAACGATTCTATGATTCTATAGAATGGATTGTGCATATATAATCCTTTAGACATAAAAGGTTGACCAAGTCTGGGATTAAGTCTGAATCTAGCCACACCTAGACTCCTCTCTGAGAAGGAGTTTAGAACGCAATGGGGTCCTTTCTGAATCTCATGACTCAACGGGAGGGTCTCCCTGACATTTTTGTCTGACCCTGTCCTCTATGCAGTAAATAATCAAGTACACCTTGTCATCGAATCTTGTTAACCCACTGTTGCATTTACTATCAAACTTCATTAACTCACTATTTTATATCCGTAAGACATATTGTTGCTTCTCTCTTACAAGTGAAGTGCATCTCTCTAATACTCCATCCACGACAGAATGATGTAAGAGAAAGAATGGTGCACTATGAAAGTTAGAAGTTTGAAGAAGATCTAGACTTAGAATCCTACTCCACTAAAGCTTTCTGCATTTTCTCTGACACCTCACTGTGCTTCATCTGTTACTTCAGAAACATGGAGTACTTCCCTCACAACATGCGGAAGAGGGAAAAGAAATAAATTTCTGATTAAGTCTTCTGGAACTACAGTAATGGAACCCAGAATTCTCTAATAAAAATAATCACAGAAGCTGTTGAAATATTTAATACCACGGTAGGCTTCTATTTAAATTTTAGTCTGAAGTCAAGTATTTTCTAGGATGTTTCAAGTGTCAGTATGGTGGTTCTGTTGTGGTATAGCTAAAGTTTAGCTAAAGATAGCTTTCTTTTTTTCAAAGTAAATCATTTCCTCTTTCTCCTAAGAGTTTGTTTCTTCAGTATTTCAGAAATTACCATATCATCATTTGTCATTAGCTACACAGATAAAGATAGGTATCTGCTTTGTCATGTTACAAGCTGTGGATTCCCTTAAATCCTTGTACGGAAGTGTTTCATTTCACTGCTGTCATGTGTTCCTAACAGCTCATTATCTTCACTAAATGTCAAGGTTTTAATCTTTCTATGACTCATCTTGGATAATTCTCTTTAAGGTAACCGACTTCTGCATACCAAGCTCTGTGAGCTGCACACATTCCTGTACAGAAAGCGGTTAAGCAAAAATCTCTCACCCTCACCTAAATGCGTATGATGTACTGTGCAGGGAAGGTTGGCACAAAACGCTCCCTCCAGGCACTTCATTCTCTTTATCTTTATGGGATTTTTCCCCACTTACTTGGTTAGCACTAGACCCTTGATGCAACAGTGACTACTGTTCTGGCACATGTTCTGCAGAGACTTTAATTTGATAACAAAAGAGGTTCCTTTACGGCTTATCATCTGTAAATCTAAACAAACAGCATGCTGTCTACTGAAAGGTCTGGATGCTAGAAATCGTGTAATACACACCTCAGGTGAAAAATGTGTGCAAACAAAGGTTTCTAGAGAGAGAAAGTATCTTTTACTACATCCCCATGATATAGCTCTTCAGAAATCACAGTTTAAATATTTTTCTTTTTCATTACATCAGCCTTTGCTCCCTAGAAGATAACAAGATACTAGACAATTCCAAATAAGACACAGTGATAAACCAGTTTATTTCCTGGAAATTTAACCAGATTTAGATCACGGTGCCCTATTCTATTGTAATCACTAAAATCCAAAGATTCCCAATAGCAAAGCAATTTATATGATGACTACATTTTGACTAGCAAGCATACCTGTTGCAGTTTTCTGATCCCAAGCTAGTTATGCTTAAAAGCATATGCTTAAAAGGTGAAACCATATTTCCAGATTGCCTTTTATGAAATGTTTTATATACTGTAAGCTCACAAAAATCTGCCATATGCATCTCCTTTCCTTATTCTCATTCTTGTGATAGAAGGTATCTACCTATTTCACACATGAAAAGAATCCTTTGAATGTGAATTTAACTAAATAGCACATCTTCCAAAACCATTATAGGAACTTGTAATGCTAGCAGCAAAAGTAGAAGCATTTTTTTCCCATTTCAGAAGTATGGGATAACAATGCCACAGTTGTAAATCCTAAAGCATTAAATTCCTGTTTATATTCATGTATTTGAAGATTCTGGACATAATGAAGGTTTTGTACCATTATGCCTCTGATAATATAACTACATGGTCTATATGGAGCTTAATAGTGTTGTAAGGTTTTCTTTCAACACAGTGGTGCATAAGGATATAAATATGCAGAAAATGGGAAGTACATCACACAAACATGAACCAACTTTTTTACTTTTACAGATTCAAACTATTTCCAGTCAATTAATGACTTACAGAAGTTAAGAGCGCTAAAAGAGTGCATATGTGCCCTGATCAGGCTTCTGTTGTGCTGTAAGACACATGACCACAAACCTCTAACCTGAAAGCACCCCTTAAATACAGTCAGGAGATAACTGCTTTATTTGATAGGATTCGCTCATACTGCCAGGTGCTTTCAGGAGAGGGGCTCCTAGTCCCTCCTCTAATAGTTCCCATTTCAGGAAAGGAACCATGGAGCTCATCCTCTCACATGAGAGTAGGGAATGTAACCCCCTCTTAGGCTTCTGAAGCCCAAACCCATACAGCACCACCAATTTCAGACTTATAAAATGTTTGATGTGTATTTTATTTAAATTATTCAATTATTATTGTCCTCCACAGCTGAGGGACAACAAAACTACATGAACAGGTGTAGAGGACAATTGCACTCCTTTCATACATGCATCAGATAAACTCCACAGTCTTTCTGAGGAGCACATGGAGTTCCCTTACCTGCTTCTTCAATCAAACAGTACTTCCAAGTGAGAGAGGCTATAAGCCCCATAACGGACAGCAAGAGGAAGAAGTGTAGCCAGGTCGTGCTGGATGAAAAGTAGCATGCACTCCACTTTCTTTTTGCTTATTGTGAGTCAACAGTCTGCTCCACCTCAAAGACAACTACCATCTCTTGCATAATCCAGAGTGGATGGTCTTCTTCCCCCTAAATAGAGAAACCCAAAAGTTTTGGCTTACTGCTTAGGTATAAAAGGTTAAATATAACCATGCACTGCTTTGTTACAAAGGATGTCATGACTTGGGTCCCAAAGCATTAATCCTGAAGCACTATAAAGAAGTTAAGTTAGTTAAACAGATCCCCATCACCACATTTGTAAGCAAGATGAATAGTGCAAATGCAGTAACAAAGCTAAATTGGGCAAGGATAGGTAGACCAACATTT
This sequence comes from Gavia stellata, assembly GCF_030936135.1. Taxonomy (NCBI): domain Eukaryota; kingdom Metazoa; phylum Chordata; class Aves; order Gaviiformes; family Gaviidae; genus Gavia; species Gavia stellata. The sequence goes on along the minus strand of NC_082608.1, from coordinate 9,302,860 downwards.
GATGGGGAAAAAAAAAAAAAGAATTAAGTGTAGTATTTGTTGTTTGTCTTCTCACCTTTCAAGTGTTAGATTCCATAGTCGTTTCCACTGCAAATAGTTCTGCTTGTTCAACAGGCTAAATTCTTTTCCGTGTGTCCACACATGGCAGACACATTCAGCATTAAAGCTTCCTTCAAGTGTTTCCCACTTAATCTACACACAATTTTAGTGTGTAAAGCCTTAATACTGTAGAAGTACACAAGTGAATTTCACAAAGAAACTAAATTTCACTCACAGACCTAAGGACAATTATTCAGTCATTCCCAGGTAATCCCACAGAGACTTGCACCATGGAATATGCCCAGCACGCTGTGTTAACTACCAAGATATTGGTCCTTCTCAGGAGCTCCCACAAGTTTACAGCTAGCAACTCCAAAAACGGACACATACTGAAACTATGATTAGTGCAAGGTTTGTATACCCAACTATATGAGTACACATTATATGCTTTCATCAGAAAAATTCTAAAACGTAGTCTCATTAGAGCTGTCAACCTAAGCTAACTCTACATGTAACTTTCAAAGTGAAGCAGTATCAGTTTCAAGCCCCATATTCATCTATTTCGTTTGTATTCACAGAAAAGCAGACATGCTAATCTTTTATTTTAACTTACAGGACACAGACTATTTCCACATGCTAGTCAGGACTGCCCAATACCCACAAAAAATGACTGAACCAGGGAGCATCAACTAAGTAATTTTCAAGACAGGCATATTCATCATTTGTGAAACCTTTTGCTTAAAGTCTCTTGGGTATAACCCAGGTCCTGGTAATCCTGCCCTGTTCACACAGACTGGATTGTGAATTCTATCGCAATATCTCGTTTCAAATTAGGGGACAGTTAAATGCTCCACAGAAGTCTCACAAACCATCAGTTAGAAAAAAGTTTTCTCCTGCAAGCCCATTAATTTTAGTTAGGCTATTACCCAACACAGCCTTCAGTCTTGATACTTTTGTCAAAATACTAAAATTAGAATAAAACTGACAATCTTTTCTCAGTACACCTACAATGGCTCTCAGTACACCTACATTGCGAAAGCTAGATCTGATTACAGCACATTCCAGTGTCAGTTTAACCTGGTTAGCATGGTGAACAAAGCAGCAGTGGCATGGGCTTTAACATGTACTAGCAACCAGTCTTCCCCTCCTGAGATGGTAGATGCATGCTCTGGTTGCTAACTCAAGCCATAGGAACACCATATCTACAGACTCATGCTTTATCCTGGCCCACATTTTCATTCTAAGTAGAATGAAGGCGGCAGTAGTATGCTTCTTTACAAATAATCTGACAGCAAAATTAGGAGGCCATCGCTTTTCAGCCAGACATGTAGCGTGCAAGCTCTACCAACAATACTGACAAAGTACCTGTAAATAAATAAGTAAATAAATACAAATAAAAGGCAGAGAGATGTAAAAAGAATTGACTCTTAAGTCAGAATGTCACAAATTCATTGTTCATTCTGCTCTCTAGAAAGCGCAGAATTAAACTATTTTAATTACCAAACAAAGCAGCAAAATGAAAAACAAAGCAGTTGCAAACATACTATTTACAGCTGCTCAAAAGTGTCACAAAGAGTTTTTTGATCCCACCTGTCTTTCAAATAATTCTGCCCTTCGTTTTCACAGTGACCCTCTAGGAGCACTCATAGTTTTAGCTGATATTTATTTCTGGTAGATACTGGATCATCTCATCCACCCCCTAAACACACATCCCCCTCTTAATTTTTCTTGTTGTAAATATTCAAAAAGTGTTTGAAATTTCTCACTCAGTGAAAGATACACCACTTTTATTTAAAAGGAGTGAACTTTTTTGGTAAGGTTTTTAATAAAAGCATTACAGAAACTGCAACAAAATATTTACGACATTGGTATTTCATCCACAAAGCAGCCATTAACAGTCTGAAACAAAATATTCAAAATCCTACTTTTTTTATAGAAACCACATTTCTGTTTTCTAACTCACTCCAATGATCAGCATTTGCCTACTACATACAAAATATGTCCATTGTTGTCTATAGTCCTTCTATTACTTTTTGATAATTTTTTTTTTTTTTACAATGTTTGTAAAAACACTGTAAAAATTGTAAAACCTAATTCTGCCCATTGTTGCAGGCAGCCTAAGTCTAAGCAGCATTCCTCTGCCTTCATATAAGACACAAAAATCTCATTACACAATTAGAAGCATATTTGTATCAAAAGGAATTGTTCCGGTGAGGTAGGGAGGGGAAGGTATACTTTGCTTGGGAGAAGAAGCAGTTCAAATAGCTTAGATGTTATTTGCCTTTTGTGAGCCAAAGGCTCATTAGACTTACAGGACTTCTGTTTCTTAAGAGATTATATCAGTACCTAACGTCTGTTCCCCAGCTGGAGTCATCCTAATCCTTTATTTTTGACCCCTGAATGACTTCTACCACAACCAGTTACATTATTTCTTCATGAACAGAAGTTAATAACTTCAGGGGAAAAAAACAGCAGGAGTGGACAAACTCTCACAATATAAAAAGCCCATGTTGCATGCTGCAGGTGTACTTAGTAAAAAATGAAGTGAAAAAACAAACATTATACAACACAGAGCTTTTCTTATCAAAAAGCTTTCTAATATTATCTCTATGGGATTGGGAATATTTAAAATTTTACGTCATTTTTAGATTGCCATTTAACAATTTTAAGAGAAAGGTCTGCTCTACCATCCTTCATATTGAGACAATTATACACATACTCACATCCAAAAAGCCTACTAATAAATCTAGTGGAAAACAAAAATGAAAACTATTTCTTGATTTTGCTATATCTATTTCCTTTTGTCCTTTAAAGTAATGTAAGTAATTTAGTAAATTAAGTAATTCAGTTTTGAGAACACACTATTTAACAGCACCTCTTTAGAAAGCAAAAGATCATAGAATCATAGAATCGTTTAGATTGGAAAAGACCTTTAAGATCATCAAGTCCAACCGTAAACCTACCACTGCCAAGTCCACCACTAAAACATGTCCCTAAGCACCTCATCCACACATCTTTTAAATACCTCCAGGGATGGTAACTCAACCGCCTCCCTGGGCAGCCTGTTCCAATGTCTGACAACCCTTTCAGTGAAGAAATTTTTCCTAATAGCCCATCTAAACCTCCCCTGGCGCCACTTGAGGCCCTTTCCTCTTGTCCTATCACTTGTCATTTGGGAGAAGAGACTAGTACCCACCTCTCTACAACCTCCTTTCAGGTAGTTGTAAGAGCGATACATACGGTCTTCCCCCTCAGCCTTCTCTTCTCCCGGCTAAACAACCCCAGTTCTCTTAACCGCTCCTCATAAGACTTGTGCTCCAGACCCCTCACCAGCTTCGTTGCCCTTCTCTGGACACGCTCCAGCACCTCAATGTCTTTTCTTGTAGTGAGGGGCCCAAAACTGAACACAGTATTCGAGGTGCGGCCTCACCAGTGCTGAGTACAAAGGTACAATCACTTCCCTACTCCTGCTGGCCACAGTGATGTGACGATGAACAAGGTTTTATTTCAGAAATCTGATTGAATATACCAGTGTTTAGTTCCCATGGAGAATTCCATTTGAAGAATTTACTCTAGATTAAGGTAGGAAATACATTATTTTCCTGATTCTCACAGAATTTTCCTCACAAAAGGAACCGTAACGGAAAGTCACATTCATTTGTTTGGCAGACTGGCCATCAATAGCAGCAACCTAAGTAAATTTACATCCTGTAAGGCTTAATTTTCATTAATTTTAAGGCATCCATAAAAGGTTAAATTTTTTGTCATTGATGATTAATGCCATAAATTAAGGATATGTTAGAGGGAGTATTACATACAATGGCATTAGCTTGTAACAAACTGTTTGCTAATACAATCTTGGATCTAGTTGTGAATACAAATTCTTGAAGGTTAATGGAGTAATACTGAGTATTATTATGTTGTCTTTTGCATTTATACCTTGATAGGTCAAACAAAACTGGTCATTAAAATTTAACTTTATATTTTTAATAAGAAAAGCTATGGGGAGGAAAGAAAAACTATGACTAATCAATTCAGGAATGATAACAAATAATTTCTTTTCAAATGAATCCTACAAACATATCTCAGATGACCTTCATGTTTTGTAATAATGCCTGTAAATAAATCATCTTAAACATAAGATTAATCTTATAATAAATTTTTACCTGATAATTGTTGGAGACAGCCATAAAGAAAACCTTGGAATTCAACCCACAATGATTAAATGTTGGTAGCAAACTTGTTCATAACAAATTATGCTCATAACAAATTATGCTCATAACAGATCCTTAGCTGTTAAAAATTTTTAAAGCATCAATTGACCTGTTTCAACATTAAGTCAAATTCTTCACTGTTGTTTGGATTATCCAAAAAATCCTATAAATGTCCACTAATTTATACGGGGTTTGGACAGACTGGAAGAGAGTATATGGTATTAACAAATAAGCAGAATTTCTAAACTGAAATACTAGAAATACTTGTCTTCAACATACAGTCATTTTCCTATTTTACAAGTATTTCTTTTAAATCAGCCATAATTGTACATGGGGGAAAATCCAGCTATTTCTCTACGGATTTTCTTCTGGTTTTTTAATACAGGATTTTCTTAAAATTGAACTTTAGCTCTGTCAACTATTTATACCATTTTACATTATGCACACAGATGTAATAGTGCCCTTTTCTTCAAATTTGTGTTTTTGAATAGTTTTCCAGATCTCACTTACATTCCTTTATCTATGTATTTTTATGTGTAGTATTAACTTCATTTCATGTCTCCGCTCCTTTAAGAAGGCACCATTTTCTCCTAAGCAAGAGATAAAGCTTTTTAACTTTTTTTCCCTTGTCACATCACCTACTCTTTACCAGAGCAGCTTTCTGATTTAATATCACTTATCAGCTCTTTGGAAGTTCTTTTCCTTTTGTACCACTCACAACAGTGTAAATGAATTCCACGCTGTTCAGTATCAGCAGACAATATTATGTGCAGAGCTTATTTATAACCATTTTACTACAGCCAAAGCAGGCCCTGCAGCTTTCTGAACCTGGCCATCCTCTATTGTGTGACAATAACCTGGCCTCTACAAGCCTTCAGTAATATAAGCCAGGTCCAGTATGACAGTCAGATTTTAAGTCTATTTGTGCAGCATACAGTGCATTCTTATTCAGCCCACCAGTCTTATATAATTGTTTATTCTGAAAGACTCCAAAGCAACAGGTAACTCATTTCTTCCAGTCTAGTTCATGTGTCTGCCAGGGACTCAGTTATACTGGCAAAACAATGCTGTTTAAAGATACACAGCTCCTTGGAAATGCCTTTTTTTTTTTTCAATTGTTTTTATTTTATGGTTTTGAAGAGACAATGAAAGATAGGACTAGACTGTATACTTTCAGCTTGAAGGACTTACTCTTCTGCACAGAAAAAGGGAAATGTGCACACCACTGAAGAGTCCACAAAGAAAAAAGAAAAAAATAATCATAGAATGCTTTCCAGAAAAGGAGTTAAGGGGGAATTAAGGAGTTTAGCATTACTGAGAATCTTGGTACAGTGTCAAAAAGCTTCTAAATTTCCTTCATGAGCTTCACTGATATTGAATCAATCTTAGGTTTGAAAATTCTCCAAAATATAAAAGAAGCAAATAGTAAGTTTGAACAGCAATTTAAAAATAAACAAATAGTCTCTCATCCTGCTGAGCTAAAATGGAGGTGCCACACAAGGACAGCACTCAGTTTCTGTGTAAACCTGCAGACTTACAGCTCTGTGTACAGTTAACACAATGTGTAAAGAATTATCTGAAAATCATGTTTGTTTCTATCATTCCACTGACTGATACCAGCAAAGCACAAGTCATTTACAATGCCTTTATATTGAAAAAGATCTATAAGAACAGAAAGAAAAGTCTCACTTTGTACTCAGAGACTTCACAAATGATCAGTTTTGCTCCAGTTTAGGGGTTTTTTATTTGTTTGTTTTGTGTTTTTTTTAAACTATTCACTGTCATGAAGTTGTTGAAGACAGTCTAGATTCAGCAAAGAAAAAGATTTTCTTCTAGAGAACAGTAGTGAGACAAATGTTGCAATATAAACTGTTCCCTCTAGCTATCATAACCTCTTCGGAATCAGCATCTCCCTTAAATATCACGCTGTTTGATTAAGCCTCTTTCCTGGCTTTGTCTCATCCTGACTTTCGACCAACAAGCAGACTCAATATAGAAATCAGAATACAGAGTTAGTGAAAAGACTGCCACCAAGGAGATGGTTTTTTGTGGAAAACATCCTGGTCCCTTCACTTTCAAGGGAGGACAGACTACATTAGTGCACTCACCTTCAGGCTCATATAGCTCAGGCTCAGGTAGCCTTCTGTGACCTCAGAGGTTAATTTCTTCCAAGTTTTCTGCCAGCAAGTAACTCTGAAATTCTGTTAAAACTATTTCATTTATTTTTGAGGAGTGCAATATATGGTACTCAGTGAGATGCAAAAACCTAATGATCCTTTTTCAGCACTAGATTACTGTGTAAAAGAAGAAACTTAATATTGTGTAGGTTTCAACGAATGTTTGTATTTCACCTATGCAGAGATTGTTAATGCTTTTCTTCAAAAAAAAAGAAAACCAAAACCAAGATATATATGTACACTTTAAAATATGCTCACACTGCTTATCTTTAGTCCACTTGCAAAAATATTCCAAATTCCCTGTTAGTAAACCCAGAAGAAAGCAGCTTATTGGACTTAACAGATCTGCACACCAGTTCAAAATATGCAGAACAAATCTGTTCCAGGCTCTGCCCCAATTTGCTCCATGACCACAACTATTTCATTCCACTTCAGTTTTAAAATAAGCAATACAACAATACTGGTGTTTAACTAGCGAACAGCCCAATACCTCCACAAATAACCTTATCAACATTTCAAGAAAGCAAGATAATTTCCTGTCTTGTGCCAATGGAAATAAAAATATTAGTAACATTTAGTGCATTCATCACTAACTTAAATAAATCTAAATAACCTAAATAAACATGCTTCCAAACTGAGCAGATGATAACACCATTTGCCATGCCTGTTTGAGACTACGCTAGGAAAAAGAACATACTCCTCACTTTATACACAGTTTACTTCAAATCTGTAATCCAGCAGTGAAACACGCCATCATATAATCTTTCTTAGTTATAAATTATTAAATAATAATTAAGTGTAAGTTGTTGTGAGTGTAACTGGACCATTAGTATGTAGTTTTTGCTCCTGTGGTTATTCAACTTCAGCTTTAGTGGAGGTCTCTGAACAATTTCCTATTGCCTTATAATGACTTTCAGTATGCTTATCTGCATCCAACAGATCGCTCTGCTTCAATATACTGTGCTGCAAAAGAAGTAACTAACTAAGGTATCGTCACCATGAACTAATTATTTATGGTTGAAAACATCAGAGACCCTCATAACTCGCTGAAGCATAAAATTTGCCCTGCCTTTAACTCGTTATAGTCTGAGATTTCAAGTTATAACAGCACATCCCAATGCTTTCTCTGATACTGTTTTAATCAGAATTGGGTTTTTTCTTTGATAAGCTTCTGAGAAAATATTGTATATTGCACACATCACTTCAAAAATAGTCTCTAACTGCTAATGAACCACAAAAATGGCTTATTATTATTGTGTACCTTCCACAAGCAGCAACTATTCTATGGATGCCATTTGCTAAGCTCTGCTATGTGCTCAATAGACCTAGAAGGGTCCTTTTCCAGCAAGTCCAATGTTTCCTTCTAATACAGTGTTTTGGTTTTGTGTCTTGCAAGATAACAATAAAAGCTAATTTTACTAGATTTATAACAATATGTCCAAGACCAAAGACACATCACAGGACAATGTCATAAGAAAAAAAGACAATCAAAAAGATGATGGTGTGTAAAAAAAACCCATACACATGTATCAGAAAATTATTGTCCTACATAAAATCTTTACAGTTTTGACCCACTAACTTGTGGGAAAAACCTTGGGGCAGATCAGCTGCTTGCTAAATTCCTCAAAGTTGCATATGTGAGTAAAGGATATAGTGTGCCACAGGTGCCATGCCAGAACGGTTTCTTCACATTCAGCTGTAATCTCCTTTTCAGCTATGCCACAAGTTCACATTGTCCAGAGTAAATGCAGCAAAAGGAAAAGATGCAATATGTTTCAGTTCAGGTCTTGATCCCAAACTGTTATTGACTGAAATCAATTCCAGACCTCCTGGTAAATTGTCATTTATGTATGTGAGATGCACCGAAAGTACATTAAAACAATCACTGTAAACTGTAGTATCTTTGTACAGACTACAGGATTACAGAGAATGGCCTTTACAGATCTTCAAAAGCTATTTTACATAGTGTTGTTTTTTCCTCCCCGAGATCTTCTAGCTCATTTCAGCTGGTGGTGTTTTTCTGACAGACATTTGGGAAATTAAACAGTTAACCCAAAGGTACATGATCACGGCATTTGGAGATCTCGTTCGTCTGTTCTTAAGATTATGAATACCTTTTGGACCCAAAGGTTCCCAGTTTAATTGTTGCATAACCTAACTTTTATATAAAGGGATTTCTAACACACCATGTTATAATTGCTGGTGAATATCTGATCTTCTTTATAAAAGATTAACAAGTGCCATCAAAAGGAATAAAGCTATCTTAACTATCAGCTGCCTGCTGAACAATATAGAACTACACGTGTTCTACTAGTCAGACTCCAGCACTTCATAAGAATGTTTTCTACTTCTCTCTATTGCTTTTGCAGTAACAATAGAAGATTAACACATTCCTATGAACATTCAGAACTATAGGAGACTACCAGCCTTTTTCAGGGTCCATCTCCACTATCAATAGGTGACAAGTTAATGGGTCTTAATTATAAAACCAACACTAAACAATTAAGCAAACTGAGGGATTATTAAGAGTCCCAGCTGTGGCAGCATGTTTCTTACTTTAAGATAACAGATATGTTTTCTATTGAAAGTGAGATTAATCTTCTAACGCACATTAAAAATCTTGCTCCCCTCTTATGAAAATGAGTTCTGGTTTTGGTAATGACTGTAGAAACAAAGTGCTGCTTTAGGCTCTGCATTTTCCAATTGCAGCCAGCCACTTGAACTGTGACCCAATGAGACCCAATAACAGGAAGAACAAGAGGTACAGAACCAAAATTATCTTTGACCTTGTGTGTTGTGCCAAGTACTACAATATGCAATGTTTGTGAATGTCCTCAGTTTTATATGGCAGTGACACAAGAAAATTCAGTTGTTATTCCCTAGAATTGTTCTTCTACGTATACCTTTTTTTTTCATTAGCTCATCACTTGCATAGAAAGAGCTCGATTTTCACTCACACATGTGCAGGACTGCACACACAATTCTGGATACATACAGCCAGATGTACTAATAACCATTATGAAGTACTGATAAGATTTAACTGTATGTAGAGGTGATGACAGCTTTACATGCCTGACCTAAGAGTTTCACCTGCATGTATGCAGGTATTAGTGTATTACAATGTACACTAAGACGTTAGTGCAAAGCATACACCTTTGTTAATGCATCAGCATATACACGTAGATTAAAAGCATGCAAAATCATATATGCTACTGAAAGTCCACTGAAGACCCAGCCATACCTAAACATTTGTTTCATCTTTAGGAATGAGATTTGTCTTCTACTTGTGGAAATCCAAAACATTAAGAGAGGGAGTCTGGGGATATGAGATACATACTCTGTCATGCTAGGAGAGAATTTTCACTTCCAGTTATCTAGGCATTTCAAGATAGCCTGAAATCCATAATGTTAAAATTTAAGCAATTAAAAAGTATCTCTCTACTTTATACACAACAATTTTGTAATATTACTTTTGCTGATCAATAAATTCAGTAAGCCTTTGCATAATGTAAGCTTCTCTTAGCTGCAAAGCTCGATTACCTTGAGCATTCCCACAGCAGCTGTATGCCGTAACTGCTTGTAGTACTCCTGTTAGGGTTCAGTTGAAAGTAGAGCTAGTAAACAGCCTCTAACAGCAAAATACGACTCTACAGAACAAACCACTGCACCCCTGTCTCATGAAAATACACTGTGTTGGGATTACTGAAACTGCCAGCCAGGCTTTCAAAAAAATAGAGAAGATAACGTTAGAAGATCATTAGCACTAAAACATCAAGTCTTGCATTCTTCCAGGAAAAACCCCACATAAAATGAAGTCGAATTCCCCTTTAAACAAAAAATTCAGACTGCAGCAGTCACCTTTGCAATATATTATACATTTATATTAAAAAGAACTTACATCCATTTTAAGCTTCTTCACACAGGAAATTTTAGGAACTGAAACAGGCCACCAAGTTCTACTCATAGTCTTCCTGCCCCCTTAGTTAATTTTCCTTGAATTAATAATTAAAGGATGCATTTGGTTTGTTTAAGAATGTGGTGAATGGAGTTAAATTCAGTTGGCAGCCAGTCACAAGTGGTGTTCCCCAGGGCTCAGTACTGGGACTGGTCTTGTTTAATCTTTATCAATGATCTGGACGAGGGGATTGAGTACTCCCTCAGTAAGTTTGCACTTAGTAAGTAAGACAACACCAAGTTGGGTGGGTGTGTTCATCTGCTTGAGGGTCGGAAGGCTCTGCAGAGGGATCTGGACAGGCTGGATTGATGGGCCAAGGCCAATTGCATGAGGTTCAACAAGGACAAGTGCCAAGTCCTACACTTGGGTCACAACAACCCTACGCAACGCTACAGGCCTGGGGACGAGCGGCTGGAAAGCTGCCCTGCAGAAAAGGACATGGGGGTGTCGACTCACAGCCAGCTGAATATGAGCCAGCAGTGTGCCCAGGTGGCCAAGAAGGCCAACAGCATCCTGGCCTGTATCAGAAGTAGTGTGGCCAGCAGGAGTAGGGAGGTGATTGTCCCCCTGTACTCAGCACTGGTGAGGCCGCACCTCGAATACTGTGTTCAGTTTTGGGCCCTTCACTACAAGAAAAGACATTGAGGTGCTGGAGCATGTCCAGAGAAGGGCAACGAAGCTGGTGAGGGGTCTGGAGCACAAGTCTTATGAGGAGCGGCTAAGGGAGCTGGGGTTGTTTAGCCAGGAGAAGAGAAGGCTGAGGGGAGACCTTATGGCTCTCTTACAACTACCTGAAAGGAGGTTGTAGAGAGGTGGGTACTAGTCTCTTCTCCCAAATGACAAGTGATAGGACAAGAGGAAAGGGCCTCAAGTGGCACCAGGGGAGGTTTAGATGGGCTATTAGGAAAAATTTCTTCACTGAAAGGGTTGTCAGACATTGGAACAGGCTGCCCAGGGAGGCGGTTGAGTTACCATCCCTGGAGGTATTTAAAAGACATGTGGATGAGGCGCTTAAGGACATGGTTTAGTGGTGGACTTGGCAGTGGTAGGTTTACCGTTGGACTTGATGATCTTAAAGGTCTTTTCCAACCTAATCGATTCTATGATTCTATGAATATTTAAATTTAATATTAAAATAGCAGCTATAATACAGCAGAAGGAAAAAAAATTCTTAAAGATACCATTACATTCAATTACCATAGATATTTATTTTGCTTCCACCTGCTCCATTTGTTTCACTATGTTAATACTCCAGTAGTCACAATTAACACAGGACATGAGATATTTTCATACTTTTTCTATCATTAGCAGGCACAGCCTGAAAAGGCACTTCCCTGTACCACAAGAGCCCAGGTCATAAGCACAAACCTGAATGCCCATACACTGCTGTCCTCAAAGTCTATCACTAGCACTTGAGGCTATCTAAACTGTAAGTTTTCAATATCTTCATTTCCCACAGTTCCCTTTTTAATTGGAGTGCTACCACTAAGGACCCAAGACACTGATACCCAGCAGTAAAGAGGTTTCTATCAAATTGCTGATAGATCAGCATTCAAAATGGACTACTTTTGGAAATTCAAGCTTGCAAACAAGCCCGATTTATTGAGCTGGAATTGATTTACCATACCTTATATGCAACATTTTAAAAAGCTGTTCTGGGCTAACTACATACTCAGCTGATCCCCAAGTGATTAATAAAGTTCCTGACTAATTTTCTGTCTCTTCTGAGCTGCCAGATGGAGTACAGAAAACTCATCTACATCCCATAATGCAGATTTTCACATTAATGAATAAAGCTTACAGCTAGAAAAAAAAACTGGGGAATATTTTACATCTGCTTTACTTTTACATTCCTAAAAAAAATACAAACAAGACTCACGAATCAGGCTTATCCTTTCCTCAAGTTTTCAGATTAGGTCAGAAATCTGTATCAGCCTTTGTTTACACAACAGTACTATTACGTCAATATTTTAAGACAAATAAAAATGTATCTTTCATTATACAATTCAGAAGCTATCACATTGCCTTTATATATACATATGCCATCTAGAGCTGACTTAAGTCCCCCCAGTTTTTGCAGCCTCTGTTCTTTCCTAAGAACTGGTAAGGGTTTCCTTTGCTTTTCTCACAAACAAAAAATATGGTGAAGGTGACCATGCAGTTGTGGTTTGTTTTTTTTTTAATTTTGTAATGAATGCAAAAAGTAATCAGAAAAAGATGGCCAGTGACTCAATTCTTTAGAGGGCAATTCAAATTTATTTGTCCCTTATAAGAACCAAAGGAAAAAAAAGCCATTATTAACTTAGGCAATTAAGAGTACTTTGAAAGCAATATCCAGTACATTAAAGAACCTGTCTCTGGAGTGCTACTTACAGTCTACGAAAAGTTAATTTTAGAGCATTTCAAGTGAAGAAAGGTCATTTCCTAGATGTGCTCTACAGAATATTAAAATTTTTAAATGGTAACCTAAATGAGAAGTGTTTTTTTGTAAATATGGAGTGAATGGTTAAGTGAATTAGAAACAAAATTAAAGACATGTATTACTTTTATCATGTCATTTTAAATTAAACTATGTATAACAATATTTAGAGTCTCCTCCTCTTATGTATCAAAGAATCTATGCTTTTTTTTCTTAACATTACACAGTGTGTAATCTAAAAAGAAAATTTCTATACAAGACAAAATAGTTAACATTAAATCTTTATAGTTTCTACTATCAGCTGGTAGGAATGAAAACTGAATAAAGCCCATATAGAGTGTAACTTTGGTTCTTTAGGAAAGGTGGGGGGTGGGGAGGATGTCTTAAAGTGCAACATTTATTCTGACATATAACTCTTGCCAGTCACAATGTTCAGGAACAGAAGACAGCCTCACAAGGTATATATGATCTCAAACACCTAATCAGATGCTCTTGACTCATCTACAAATTACCTGTCTCACTTTTGTAAAGTGCAGAAGCAGATTATCTAAGTGAAAACTTAGTATTTACTGATGGCATCAATTCTATGATAGTACACACTGCAAAACTGCAAAGGGAAGTACATTAAATTATGTACAACCCTCTAAAATGATATGAAGACACAGAGTCCAAGACAGACATACTAGAGGCAGTTAAGTAAATTTCACACACCCCCAGCAAAGTCAAAGAAAGGATAATACAGTCACCAAGACACAGGTGATTAAAGTTCCAAATTCCGACTGCAATACACCTTCTATATGACTACAAACAGTGCACAACATGACATCCACATTCCTCATTTTCTCACTTATAAAAAAAAGATTAATCTTTTCCACACAAAGGTGGAAGTGTATTACTGTTAGAAAGATGCTTCAGAAGCACAGCAAAATTCTCACAAAGCTGGTCCTCACAGTAGTTAGCAGGTTTATGTGTGATACTATTCTTTGGCAAGTGCAATGTTAAATGCACTGGCATAACCCTTGTGGAAGATAACGTAATGCTGTAAGGTAATATCCTCTGATTCTCTGATAAGCTAATATACTCTGATTTTTATACAAGTATTAAAAAGGTAAGAAAATGTGATGATGAAGTTTCATGCATGTTCATTACAACACAGGTATTAATTACTAGCACAGAATCCTTTCCAAATTCACTCATTTGAATAATTCAGCTAGATCAGAGAAAAATCATGGGATTTGTATTTGGTATTTTTCTGTATGTCTTCAAAAATGCCTTAGGTCCCCCATTTGAACCTCCCTCTCAAACAATCATGGAACAATTATCACAAAACAGTCTTCAATGCAACAGGAAAACAATACAGACTAGATATAAGGAAGAACTTTTTTACAATGAGGGTGGTGAAACACTGGCACAGATTGCCCAGAGAGGTGGCAGATGCCCCATCTGTGGGAACATTCAAGGTCAGGTTGGATGGGGCTCTGAGCAACCTGATCTAGTGGAAGATGTTCCTGCTCATTGCTGGGGGGCTGGACCAGATGACCTTTAAAGGTCCCTTCCAACTCAAACTATTCCATGATTCTATGAATAGACAGCTCGAAACACTAATGTACTCTAACCAAAATCATCTTCACATGACATGAAAAAAAAAAAAAATTACAAGTTTGGAATAAAGGATTACAGGTACATATAGCAAAACAGACTATCACACTCTGTCAAACTAGAAGAGACCGATAAACTTCAATTTGATAAAGCAAAAAGATTTCATGGGCCTAAATCTTACATTTCATAATACAAAATATATCATCTTTGTACAAATAGACTAAGAGGTAATGGTCCCAAGTAAACTATATTTCCTATCTTTTCTGCCTATACTGGAGTAATAATAGTCAACTAACATTGTGAAAAAGTTGTATGTCCAAGTTAGAAATTTCTTTCCCTCACTTGCAACATGTGTTTTAGAAGTAAACCATTTTGCTAGCCTTTGTCAGGAGTGATTAGAATTCTTTATCTTGAACGAAGATTGAGACAAATAATTCTTTTGTTTCACATGGGCATTGCTAACTGCTTTAGTTCTTAGGCCACTGACTACAAAGCAGGTCATGTTTGTCTATCCTTTATCACTGTGGTAAGTCATTTCATAGACTGTGCTTCATTTAAAACTAAACAAACACCTTCTGTCTTTATCCTGGCTCTACTTCAGCTTGTTAAGTACTACAACATATGTCATCTGTTTCCCTAAACAACCTACATGAGCACAGCACTATGAGATTAGTAATTTAAGAAAATGAAAAACAAGCAGCAATTGGTACACATATGCGGTCATGTTTGATTTGCTTTAAGTAGACATTTCAGTACAATCTTTTCTACCCAATAAACATGTCTATAAATAACACTAAAAAATAACCTTGCTCCTGTAGGCACCATCTTTTCAAATACTGCAGTACATGAGGCATAAAAAACCCCAAATGAACAAAAGCCTCAAAGTTGTCCTACACAATTGGTGGAAGCAGCCTCCTCTTTGGAGCATCTGCTGGAATTGTTGCTTAATAAACATAAACCCATTTTGTTAAAGTGCTTACCAGACACAAAAATGAGTTTGTTCACTTAAAGGGAAGGTAGTTATTCCACGTGTTTTTCTAACCTTCCTTCTTTAACCTGGAGCAAACAAGGTGACCAACATTACCATTTAGATAACTAGCTTTAAATATGTTTATTTATCAAGAAGAGAATCAGACATCTTCACAAAATAGTCTTGATTCTTTCTGCCTCAGCATAAAATTACAGAAAAGTCTAGAAGGTAGCCTACTTAATGCAGGAGCAAAAATATTTCCATTTTTGCCGTGAAGAAAATGAACTACAGCAAATGTGGGGGCTTAAACTTTCACTTGTGTGCCCGCACATGGGAATACAGAACCCCAAAATACTAAATATCATTCAGTTGTAGATGAGTTTTATATGTATGTTCAGGATATAATACTCTTCATTCAATTCAATTTCACTGAAGTCAATGGCGTAACCATTGAATTATACCAAATTACAACTGGAATTGCATTCAAAATGGTCATAGTTGTTGCTTTTTTCCCAGTAAAACCCATGTTCAACATACATTCTCTACATCACAGAAACTATTTCTGAAACTTGAATACATCAAATATTTTTGGTTCAGGCAAAGATGAAATAAACCCAGAGACTTGGTAGAAATTCCCTCTCCTCTACTGCTCAGTTTGACATACAGGGATGTCAGTGGAGGAGTTCCTGAAGATCACACCCCAGCTGTTCATCTGCATGAGAGGGCCCCTGCTACCCCATTAAGTGGTGCTAACAATTAATCTGTGAGGCTCTGTTGCGACCTAGATCAGGGAATGGGCTCAGCTTAAACAAAATCCTGCTCAAAAACTTGGTTTCAGCAGGTTTTACCCTATTGTGGTTCACAGTATAGCTTAAATAGTAAGGCAGCCACAGAGCTTCTTCGATGATGCTGACAGACCCACATAATACTGCCCCATATCTTCACTGGACAGAATGGAACACTCATTGGCACAGACAGTAAGAGGGAAAGAAAATGACTGTGACATGACATGTTGGTTATAGCACTCGCCAAGCGTGGTGGCAGGGCAACAGGGAAGTAGAGTTCTAGCCCCATTCCTATTAACTGAAATATGCTAGCTAAAATAGAACAGTAGCACGTAAATTAGAAGAAATTTAAAGAAATCAACCCAGCATACACGAGAAGTAAATGGCTAAAGGAGAACTTGCAGGAGACAGAACACTCCACATCATCTCTGCTTTGATTTAGAGCAGAAGTGTGATCTGAACCAGGATTATTGTAACTAATTAGAGCACTACAAGCACTGGGGTAGAAAGCGGCACTATTTTCTGCAACCTTATTTTCTAAGCAACAATGAAGCCTTTGAAAGTCTAAGCGAAAATTTCCCATGTTCTCCTTAAAAAAAAAAAAAACTAAAACTAACAAATCCAAATTATTTTTGAGGGAAAAATTAATTTCCTGCAAGTTGAAGTTATTAAGATCCTGACCACCACCACCTGCAAAAGAAAAAGCGGTATGAACAGAAGTTAATTTATTCTGAGTTTACATTAAACCAATTTTTTGGGGGTGGTTTATTTTTTTGCCTCGGTTACCAAACTGAAAACTAGAGCTGTGCTTGTTTGCAAAACTCTTTTTAGAACCCACTAGGAAAAATGGCCCTACATAAACACAAGTCAATAATAATTCATATGGATACTTACTGATTAAACATTTCTATATATTTTTAAACATTCAAAACAATGTTTTGAATAATCTGTATTAATTATGTTGATCCTGTAAATTCCTGTAATCTTCCTAATTGGAAAGGAAGGCCATTAAGAGACTTTAATTTTTTTAACCAAATTAAATGGATTGTTGAGAAAGCATCAGTGATGTAGGGCCACTGCTTTCCCAGGAAAAGCCAGCCAGCAGAATATACAGGGCAAAGTTTTTCCAAAAGCATTTTGGAGCCAAAGAGCTAAATACTTCAGGGCATGTTAAAAAGTAACGGTGGAATTATTTATAATCAAAAGGTACACTGCTTTTTGAGATTCTTTGTGAATACACACATGGGACTCCCTATTTAAGCGCCTGCACGTTTATACGAGTCACATTCAGTTGCTCTGATCATCAGCTAAGCTCTGGTTGCCTGACATAACTGTTCTCTGGCACACCCACCTACCAGGGCTACATTTCTAACTATGGTACTTAGTAAGAAAACATTGCACTAGCCACTGAAAACATAAAAAAAAAAAAAAAAAAAAATCACATATCAAGAGTCATTCACTTTTTTTCTCCGGTATGAAATATTTTCAGACACACAGCCAGTTACAAAAATATCTATTTGCAAAAGGGATGTGTTTGACACATTTGCTTCTTTACTCTCTTGTGTGGTCCATTTCTTATAATAATTAAGACACGACATTCCACATTCAACACATTTGATCACAGTTTTGTAGGCCTGGACAGATGTTATACAGGAAGGAAATACAAACTCTTTGAATAGCTTTAAACTGAAATATAAATTTAGATTTATGGACACACTATGTATTTCTGAAAGATAAATTAAATATTTTTTCTTATTAACTTACCCCTTGCAGGTTAACCAATTTTACACTATGACATCTTATTTCACACGACAGCTACATCAATTACATTTTGACAGTATATATTCTAATAGCAAGGTAATCAATATTCTTTTTTATATCTTTTTGCATCCAATGAATGAGTAAATGGCATTATACAATGTCTGTATCAACTTTTCAATTTTGATTTACACTAGAACTTTTCAAGACATATTAGAGTACCTCCGCTTCTCCTCTTTACCTCAGTATTGGGTAAATACAACATTAAAGAGATGAAAAGTAACATGACAACAGCAAATTGGTTCAGCAAGTCAACTTTTGTAAGATTTTATATCTTGTATGCATTTATAATGGAAATCCAATAGCTCTGGAAATATTTCTAGTGAAAAGACTTTGAACGTATGTATTTTACGCCAGGTACTTTGCTCAGGAAAGGGCCCTATGTAATCATTAAAAGTAGAGCACCTGTTCCAATGTTTATGTATTATGTAGACTTTATTGATGACATCTCTTAAATTGCAGTACATCATCTACTTTATCTGAAGCACTTTTAACCACTGATTAGCCATGCTTCTAAAAATGGGTTAAAATAGGCACTGACTTGTGCAAACCACTGCATTGAACCTCCCTCCTCACCCCGGTTGCAACAGTGTGAAAGATAAGAAATCTTAAACTACCTCACCAGAAGTTAGAAAACTACACATATACATAAGGATTTATTCTCATGGGAATTTTTATCAAGGAATTTTCATCACTTACCAAACTTGACTCAAAACTGATTTGTCAAGAAAAATGTAAACACTGAAAAACTCACCAAAAAATAGAACAAGTATCTTCTTAAAAATCTCCTAATATAGGAACTAAAATATAAGTTATCAGCATTAAAAACCTTTTTTTTTTTTTGCCTAACAAGTAAATAAAACAAGAAAAGGTAGGACTAAGGATAGTTTAAAACCGAAGTCATTTAATACAAGTGAAAAGGAAAACAGGAACAGTTCTTCATAGTGTATCTCTGAAGCCAGTGAAGCACAGGACTTGATGAAAACAGACTAGGATACATTTTTCTGCAAAATAAACAAGCAACTCTTTCCCTTCTCTGATACATTAAATAAAATGAAAAACAATCTGGGCTCGAGCACTTGGATAACTGAAAATCCAGAGCACAATTCTCCCAGGACGACAAAAAGCCATATGCCACTGTCTCCTATTTTTCCTTTGGTTCTTCTCAAAATCTAACTTTATTGGATGATAGAGGGGCATCTAGAATATTTAATTTTCATGAGGTAACAACTTTGATTATTAAGTCTTCGCTGAGAGGAAGTACATGAAGTGTACTATCTCCTGGCAACTTACATTGAGACAAAAACAGGCTTTTCTCGAGTCTGTTCACTCCTTTCCTGAGTAAATAACCACATCATGGGGTTTTCTACAGCTACTCATTAATCTAAAGACATAGTATTTTCAGAATTTTTTCTACACATCTAAATAACAGCTCACTGATTTCTGGTATTGTCTTTTCTAAATATTGTATTGTAAAGGTAAGCATAGGCCTAGGGACAAGCCCAATAGTTTCTTCTTCAATCATTTTGATTAGTTCTGAGTTACAAGAAACATTTCTAAAGGACACTACAGGCCTGCTCATAAGGTGTTAGTTTCTCAAGTGAAAACTACACATGCAAAGAGGTACAACAAATCACAAAAGATCACAGTAGCTAATTAGCCATCTGTAATTTGTGATACTTGCCTCAAACCCCACTTAGATTTTACAATACTTTAAACACAGGCTTGAACTTCTGACTTTCAGTATAAGCTTGCTTAAAACAAAACAAAAAAATTAAAAGAGTATACTTCCCTGAAGGAAGTAACTTGTAATCTTCATTAACCCCATTATGTGCAGTATCATTTCATCACCCTACCACTCCCTGCAGCTGAAGCAGTCTGGCAAGAACAAGTCACAAGAAAAGCTCATTTACATACAGCTTCTGGCCTTGCTCACTAGAAAAATTTGCTAAGACAAATTACAGTGTCAAAAGAAAGCTCATTAAATTTTTATATCAGATTGCTACGTTACCCTTCGCTCCCTGGGTATTCATCCCTCTTTCTGTCGTTAGTTTTCAGTCCTTAAGGCTCAAGTATTTTCAAGGGCAGAAGCGCACCAATTATAAAAAAGGAAGTTATTTGCTTACTAGTATAAAATGAAGCATACAGCCATCACTAATTCACATTTACCAAAAATATAGCTCAATTACCATGTCACACTAGACTGCTGAATAGCATGATATTTCCCTATGCATTTAATTTAGTACCAGTATTTGTGCTGAGGCAACAACAGCAATTAAACGTATTGAAATGGGGATTAAGCACATTTTCCACCATTTGTCTGTCCATTATAGCGATGTTCTTTTTCCTCAATAAAAAAGGAACACCTAGCCCATTTATCCAGTGGTAATGTTAATGTTTCAGAAGATTTAAAAATCCTTTGACATCTGGAAAGGTTAAAAGAGTTATACGCTTCACCTTAAGCTACAGTTATGTTGGGTATTTTCAAGGAACAGTCATTTTAAAGAATTGAAGGACATGAAAGTTATATTCCCATACACTTGTTTAAAAGGTAGATAAACAATTAAGAAAGCTTTGTCTATTTAAAAATAAGAATGGTAAACTGAATAGTGTTTATTTGCCACCAAAAATCCAGTTTAATGCTTTTTTTTTAAATATGTTCTCTATTTTTTTAGAGGGTTTGAAATATTTATTTCAATTTTTTTTAAATATTTGTAGGTACTTCAATATTGTGCATATAACCAATATTGGGAGTATATGAAGTCAGCCCCTCTCCCTCTCATCCAGTGAATATTTACTTGTTTATTGAAGTTCAAAACAATTCCCACATACCATTTTGAGAGATAAGGAGAAGCCATCTATATTCTAATGGTTCAGATATCTGAAGGACACGAAAGAATGAAAGACCACAGTTAACATCTCTGCATTAAAAAGCAAAACATAACGCGGTTTGGTCCTCTTATACTAGGTCAGCAGTTTTAACTCCAAAAGCAGTCTGTATTTCACAATTTGTTAAGAATATTTTGCAAGTTTTCATTTTGAAATTAAAGCATTTCCTAACATTCCAGTGAGGCAACTTCTTTCACAAATCTTTCCAACTTCAAAGTAAAATGTTTGTTTCATGAATTTTTTGTCATAACAGATACGTCTGCTAAAGATTCCAATTTTGATTAAATTGGCACTTTTTATACTACTGTATTTGGTCAGAATTGACCAATTTTTTCCTGTGAACACAATAATGCTCTATCTAGATTGCAGCAAAACTGGAAGATTATTTGAAAATATATTTTCATTTTGTAGATCTCTCCTTTTGAAGTACTTATAAAATTTCAAACAAGGAAGTGGAATTGTATTTTAACATTCAGCTTTCCAGCAAGCATTGTTTTCCAAACAGAAAGGGTTTTTTCCGTTCAGAGGGAGCACAGAACTGATCAGAACAACTAGCATCTTCACTGACATTATCCAGAGCAGAAACAAATTTCTGTAAGAACTCTGCAGTTTAAAACTTTTAAGTTGTAACACACACACTCAGGGAATAATTTTTCTTACAGAATTTAAAGGTTTGTCATTTAAGAGGTTTAATACTGCTATGAGGTTCCTGCTTCCACTTTTTTTCACTGCAGCTGACATCTTTGGACACCACCAGGAGAACTGTCACTATTTGCTTTAAGTAACAACACTGGAAATGCATAACTTTTATTTTGCAAAATGCTAGCTTGGGACTCACTGTAATTTAGAGGACTGGTGATAAGAGGGAAGGAAAATAGATGCAAACCACTGGATACAATGCTCCTCCTACAGGTGAAGGAAGAAATGGAAGGAGCTGAATTGGGGATTTTTAAGATACAGAAAACACAAACCCCTGGAACTTAAGGTCAACTGGCTGTGTAAGAAAAGAAGCAATTGCCTAAAGAGAACTACTATTCCTAACTTCCAAAATAATTAACAATGAAAGATGATGCTGAGTATACTAAGCATCAGACTTCTGATCACACTTAAAAAAATCAATGTGATGTTTGCCGTTTTGTAGAAGCAGAATATAGTTACTAAAGTTTTTCTAAATCTTATACATGACTTTTGACTCAAGCATAATAGATTTCAACAACTCATGAGGGAAGTTGCAGTCTACTGATGTCAACAAACCAGTAGTACTCACACAAATTTCCAGAAACACTCAAAAAGTCCTGACTATCCTTACGGCCAGATGCTGAGTGGCTAGGCATCTCGCAGCTGCCCCCGATCACATGGACAGACACTCCACAGCCCTATTTTCTGCATATGCACTAATTTATAAACAGCAAAGTACATTTGGGCTATTCTTTCACTTGACTTACAGCAAAGTATTTACTTTAATATTGGCCTTCGTGCTTGGAACTAAGCCAAGGGTAGAGTAACCCATTTCACATCTTCCTATCTATAATTGCACAGCCTTTAATGCCACAAATAGTTTGAAAACAATCTGAAATTTGTGCAGACTAAAGACAATGTAGATGAACAAAAATAACAACAGGTATTGCTAAAACACGTAAAGCTGTCTTCTAAACTTCCAAACATCAGCTACAGAATTGCATTTTACTTTCTGCTGGTAGCTGACTGAGGCAGCTCTTTTATCCAGAACCTGTTAGTCTCCTAAATTAATTAGAGTCAGCTCAATGATCCGTAACCAGGGTACTTTCTACAATCATTGACAATTGATTTCCATCTAATTCACAATGGGCCAAGCTCTGACCTTATGTACAACCGAATATTCTTTCATCACCCATGTGTTACATGAGGGCTGAATTCACATAAGGATTTCTAATCAGAAATCCATGTCATTGATGTCTCAGCTTTCAACAAGCTAATTATGGTATCTGTGAACAAATAACACTTACAGGGGATTTTCTGATACGTTGTTTGGGGGAGGTTATTTGTGAAGGCTCCCTTCCAAATTTGTAACATTAATGAGGCAAAATTACCTGACACATGGTATTTCACTTAAATAATGAATTTACTCCATGTGCACAAGTCCCATTGGCTTTAGTGAAAGCTCTACATATTGGGTATGCCACAGAAAACTAAAGATCAGAAGAAATAAAACTTTAGTAGAATGATAGCATTTATTGCTAAATTTTGACACAAATAATTCTTCATCATTATCCCACTGAATTGAGCTTTTAGCCACTCTTGAGAGTTTCACAGGCCTGCTAATGCCTTTTTAAACATGCTGTCTTCAAACAATCATGCTGATTCAGTGAATTGTCTGCGCTATCATTCTGAGATGAATTGAGGTAGAAGGGGAGAAAAAAGAAAAAAAAAGGAAAGAAAGGCCAAAAAAACCCACAGTAGCTAAGTGCAGCGTATGTCCCAACACTGACAGAAGCAATATATTTTGGGGATCTGAAAAAGAGACTTACTCACTAGTTAGACAAACACAGGACAGAAAAAGGTTCAATTAAGTAATAGGGTGTTTTCCTGGTATTTCTAGCAGTTATAACAAGCATCTTCATGGGTACTTCTGAAGTTTGAGTTTAATTTATGAAAGCAATGTGCACAGAATAAGGTTAAAAGAGCTAAGATTTTGACTTAAGATTGAAATACTAAATTTGATCTAACGCCCCCAAAATATTTTAAGTTCTGAGGTACCACATTGAAATAAAACATGTCTCAAAGTAGCAGCCACCTTACATTATTGTGCTCAAATCAAAATCTGTTGTCATTCTTTCTGATAAACCATGAATCACATTTATTTCAAACGGCTAACTGCTGTTTCCAAAAGCATTTTAGCTCAAATAGAAGCTATTCTCATTAGATTATCAAGCACTTTTTAAGAACACTTTAATACTGTATTGTTATAAAGGCTGGCAGTCCTACGATTAATCATAGAATCGTTTAGGTTGGAAAAGACCTTTAAGATCATCAAGTCCAACCATTAACCCTAACCCTGCCAAGTCCACTACTAAACCATGTCCCTAAGCGCCTCAACTACACGTCTTTTAAACACCTCCAGGGATGGCGACACAACCGCCTCCCTGGGCAGCCTGTTCCAATGTCTGACAACTCTTTCAGTGAAGAAATTTTTCCTAATATCCCATCTAAATCTCCCCTGGCCATTTCCTCTTGTCCTATCACTTTTCACTTGGGAGAAGAGACCAACACCCACCTCTCTGCAACCTCCTTTCAAGTAGTTGTAGAGAGCGATAAGGTCTCCCTCCTGTTCTCCAGACTGAACAACCCCAGTTCCCTCAGCCACTCCTCATAAGACTTGTGCTCCAGACCCCTCACCAGCTTCGTTGCCCTTCTCTGGACATGCTCCAGCACCTCAATGTCCTTCTCGTAGTGAGGGACCCAAAACTGAACACAGTATTCGAGGTGCGACCTCACCAGTGGGGGGACCAGTGTACAGGGGGACAATCACCTCCCTACTCCTGCTGGCCACACTATTTCTGATACAGGCCAGGATGCCGTTGGCCTTCTTGGCCACCTGGGCACACTGCTGGCTCATATTCAGCCGGCTGTCGATTGACACCCCCAGGTCCTTTTCCACCGGGCAGCTTTCCAGCCACTCGTCCCCAAGCCTGTAGCACTGCGTGGGGTTGTTGTGACCCAAGTGTAGGACTTGGCACTTGTTCTTGTTGAACCTCATACAATTGATTAAAGATAAATTAATATTAAAATGAGCTATTTTATTACTGAAACCTCATAAAACACTGCATCTGAAAACCTTTACTGTTTGTAATATAGCAAACCTTTCAATCTGAAGAATACTGTATTTGTGCATTACCTCTTAAACTGACTGGATGCTGCAAGCTTATGTCTGTGTGGGAGTGTACCCACTTTAGAATTTCAACAATTTTTGCCTAAGCTGCATGTTAGGATTCACAGCACATCTACGGTTTGTCATAGGTAGTACCCTTGATACCATTTGATTTCAAAGCTGCTTGCTACAAATCCTCTGCAATCAGGTTGTGCTTGTTATTAATACCTTTAATCTGACCTCAGACAGGAAATCTAGTGCAGTATGATTTTGCCAAACAGACTGAACAGTAATCAGCAACCATATCTGATGGATTATGTTCTTTGTACACTATTTACGGTGAGCAAGGAACACAAAAACATGCACATGCTCATGCCTCTGTGTTACTGTGCATGCAGGCACTGGAGTTGAGCCCATTTGTATTCTCACCGTTATGTTCTTTACATCAAGATCAGTTGAAAAGAAATAGCATTTTGGGGAAAAGGGACATACTGCCCCTGTAATGAAATGAAATACTCACCGCTTTTAGCAGTTAAACATAAAACATGCTACAATTTGCATATACTATGCAGTAAATAGTAAGTTCCAGCAGTATTACATATATTGGGGTTTTTACATATTTAATTCAAAGTCCAGGGGCTTCCTGGATCTTAAGAAAAATGAGTAACACTTTCTATTCTGCTTCTGGAAATTGTCAGTCATCACTTCACTGCTATTCATCCCTTCAATTCAAGCTGCCGTTACAGTCATAATTGAGACCCGTGTAACTAGAAGCCAGTACTGTACTACTAACAAGTGAATTTTCCTTCCACAGAAATCATTCTGACAGCTGTTTGTCCTTTTTTTTTTTTTTTTTAATGTATAGCCAAAGGCAATCTTCTATGTATATACTCTAGTCTAGCCTCTTGGGCCCACAGTGTCTACAAAATCCCTTTCCTTTGTACACAAAGAACACATCACTGAGGTTCTGATAGTTCAAAGAACTCATCTGCTCTGGTAAACAGCACAAATTTAGCACACACACCCCCTCCCCAGAAAAAACCTCAAAACCCACAAACTTTGTCAGTAGAAGTTAAATGAAATTTCATAGCACGGAGTTTTCAAACAATGCCAATCTGCTGAAAATAATACAGCACAATGAACTGAAATGTTAACAAGGGTAACAAAAAACCACCTGAGATTCACTTTGAACAAACACACCTCAGGTTACTACTTCCTCAAAATCCAGGAAATATTGGTGATGAGTGAAAACTGGGAGTCAGCTGAACAGCCACAGATGTGTACAAAGCATGAACTTCATGCGAATAGACCTTACCAGTTTTGGCTGTGAATCATTATTACTTGTTAATTTTGCCAAATTATTTTTCAGCTTCTACTTGGAGAAACTCTTGCTAGACACTATTAAATTTAATTTATAGCCACATAATACATGAATAAAGGTTGCTGAATTAGGAGATTAGCCGTGCCCATCCTCTAACCAGAACTCTTAGTTGAAGAACCGGATAGGAAAAGAAAAATGAATCAATGAAGTAGCACAAAGAAAACAAATAAACCATTAGTTATTAAACAAAGCATGAGATTACAGACTGCAGGACTAGCTTGAGTACCAAAGATCAAAATTAGGCTGAGGAGTTTCACTGCACAGATCTGGCAGTATTGTGTATTATCCTGACTGCATTTGGTAAATAACTAACTAGATTTAATCACCCACAGAACAGACTGGAATGGGTCAATGCAGGAAATTGTTATTGATAGTCAACATATCCAAACCCTGAGATTAATGCAAACATCTCACTCTTGCAAAAGCCCCTTTTCTGAAGAAGTTTTACCTGCCAGATAGTAACTGTCATCACTGACACTCTGAAACTTCTATTAGTTATTTTTTTGGAAACAAACACTGTAATTTTCATCTGCTGACTATTGATTTTATTCTACCACTTAAGCATGGGACTGTGTGTTTAGCTGCATCTGAAATGTCCACTTATACTGATCTCTAGAGGCCACCAAGTCAGGATGGGAAAAGAATTGCTCTTTTACTCTGTCATTGCCATTTATTTAACAACAGGCTTTTATGTGGTGGTTCTTGCTGTTTTATCTAACTTTAGTGGCTATTACAGCATTTTGCAAGAAAAAAGATATTAAAAACTACCATTAGAAAGATCACATCTTGGGAGAGAGGAAGAAAACTAATAATCTAATATGCATGTAAATAAGTCTTAAAAATACATACAGCTGCAAATACTATGTACACCATACTAATGGAACCAATAATTACATACTGCACGGCAGAAAAGTAATAGATTTCCAGGCCTGATTCATGATCATTTAATCCAACTGCGTACATACTTCTGACCATAGCTCTTGCAGTTAATTCCTGCATCTAACCTACTACTTTTACTTGATCTCTACAGAACAAAGGTCTTCATTATGGAAAATCAGAAACTTACTTTTTTTTTTTTTTTTTTTTTTTGCATGTAAGACTGAATTTTTTTCATCGGTTTTTGAACTATCAATCAGGCTTATGGTCACTTTCACAGCACGATCCCATTAAATTTATCACATATTTCAGGACAAATTGTATTTCATAAAGATGAAAAACAGCAATTCATGAAACATGCTGGAAGGATTACTTGACAAAAATTCAGTCGGCAAATCTGTAAATTTCTATTAAAGTAAAAGCAAATGGGTGAAAAATGTTCATACAATTAATTTTTACTGAATATTGTTTCAATTAAAATTTTCCTTGCAAACTTAGCACATTGGTGTTTAACTTCTTGTCAGCTAATAGCAGGTTTTCACTTATGAAAGAGCATCCTCACCTTTAGAATTCTTTGTATTATGGAACTTGTATCATTTTCTGGTGTATTTTGAAGTTAGTTTAAATGCACAGAATTGCTGAAACGGAGATGTATGCACTTATATCTGTATGGAAAGAGATTTTTCAATCACCAAAGCTAATATTTAGCAAAAGACTAGTGAGTATCAAAGCATGAACACATTCTACGTTAATGCCCTCTGGGCTTATTCTGTTTTCCCCAAGTTCACTCTGATCTGTAGTATAGAAATACCTTCTGAGAAATATTAAGTGTATGCCAGTAAACTAACTGGACCATAGCGATGGTTATTCAAGTTCTTTTAGCTCAAAAAAAAAGTCACTCAATTTAAAACAAAAGTATTAAATAATTTCCGTTCAAGTGGCAGGAGAGCCAGATACAGGGCACCTCAGATCTCAAAATAACTGTACTTAAGGTACAGTATGCCCACAAAGCATATGTTAACACCACAAGAAGAGCGTAAGTAGTATAGCCTGATAGCAAACAACTGCAGCTCACTTTGGAGCCCACAGCTCCCCCTGCTTTTTAGATAAAAGGGTCTGGTCACAACTAATACCACTTCCTAAGCATCATTTTTTCAAATCAGTGAGAGACTTGGACAAAAGTCTAGGACAGTTATGGCCTGCCAGCTGACAAAACTCAGGAAAATGCCTCAGGACAACACAGGGGCTTTGAACTCCATGGCATACTGACACACACACTTGCAAGGACAAGAGCAAATACATAGAATTACTTCCCTTGGCAAGTAAGAGTTTATTCAGAAGTGCTAAAGAGTTTTACAGGGAGGCCAAGAGTTAATCTGTTTTGGCAAACGGTTTTCAGAGTGAAGCAGTTGTGATATAGAAATTGTAAGTCTGAACAGAATCTGATCAGTGTTTTCAGGAACTCAGTCTTAGCATTTACTTCATGGAAGCCTTCTTCAGAGAAAAAAGTCAGATGGCAAGAAAAGACAAGGTTAGACTACATAGAAAGATTTCATATTTTTAAATTGGTCAGGCCCAATGGATTTCATCCTACAATATTTCAGTTGCCAAGAAATCTAGTTGTTGTAAGCTCTGAGAATGCATGGAAGACAA
Organism: Gavia stellata; assembly: GCF_030936135.1. Taxonomy (NCBI): domain Eukaryota; kingdom Metazoa; phylum Chordata; class Aves; order Gaviiformes; family Gaviidae; genus Gavia; species Gavia stellata. The sequence continues at coordinate 9,274,238 of NC_082608.1, read as the reverse complement.
AGGAAGTGCCAGAAAACTGAAAAAATGAGCTGATCTTCCAAAAGGGAACTTTGGGAAGTCATTAAACAGCTTAATTTCAGCTCTATAAAAACTAAAAAAAAAAAAATCACTACCAACACCGAAACAAACAAAAAACCCCACCACAATCAACAAACTCCTGAAGATAAAAAACAATTATATAGCAGAAAACATTGATTTTTTCAAAAACAAACCAAGTCAACTAACTTAATTTTCCTTTATCACAGGGCACAAGAGCTCCAGATATTGGATAAATATCAGGTTTTCTGTAACTTGCCTGTAGGAGGTTTTTTGACAGCATTTCATGTGACAGTCCTAAGCAAGCTTGGAAATCAGATGAAGGTAAAACTATTGCATAGTAAGAGAGAGAATGGTTGAACAATCCCACTCAGAACAGTTGTTAAAGATTACCTGTCAAGAACACACCAGGAAGGTTTCACCAAGATCTGTTCAGTAATTTTGTGAATCACCTGGATGATGGAATAAGGATTACTCTTACCAAAGATGCATCTGATACAAAGCTAGGGACTACAGTCATACTGTGAAACAGGTTTAGAATTCAGAATGAGAGTATGAAACGTTAAAAGTGGTCTCTATAGGATATTAATATTGCTAAGCTCAGGGAATGATGTGAAGATAGGAATAACCAACAGCCACTAATACAGAAAGAGGAGAAAGTGGTTAAGCAGCAAGTCTAAGCAGCAAGACTGTTAAGTCTTGCTTAGATTTAGACTGTAAGTCTACCACAAGCTGAGCATAGGTTAGCAGAGCTATGCTGTTGCATGAAAGGCAAGTATCATACTACAATGTGTGCCGAGAAGCCTGGAGAAAACTTTCCGTTCTACACAGACTAATGAAGTCTCAACTGGAGAACTCTAGCACAACATTTAAGTGCCATGCTTAAAAGAAACGTGGACTAACCAGAAAGATTCAAGAAACTGGTCTGTGTTCTATGGAAAGGTTAAGACAGTTTATGCCACATTGCAACAGTTAATAAGCAAAAGCATTACTCCAGGCTACATCTCTCAGCTTTTGCCAGAGATGAGTTCAAAACTATTTTTAAAATGAAAACATAAAACACATACCTCTGTAAAGAGAAAAATCATCAAAAAGCACATCTTAGTGAAGAATCTCCTGCAATCATTTCTTACGTATATTGGGCATTGCTATCATTTTTACTAGCTAAAATGTGTGTCTTTCTTATTAAAGTACAGAAGCCAGGGCACAAAACATTACTGTTCTTGCATTGAGGAGCCAACTCAACCTAGTGCCACTTTACCAGATCAATTATTATGTTGTGCAGTCTATCCCTGTGCCCACTATTAATACATTTCTTTAGCTCAGGATGAAACTCCCTCGCTATGAAAACCAGAAATGCTGACTTTATCAGGTTAAATTATTTTTAAACCTGCAAAAAATAATGAAGTCTTATTTTGAATAAATGCCTCAGCAGAATGCTTGCAAACCCTAATGACACCTTGATTAACACAGCACTTGATGGTAAGGGAGCCAAGTAGCCTCAATGGGCCCTACGTAGCAACACTGTGACTTACGGCTTTATATTTTTAAATTGGCCTCTCCAGCACGATCTGATAAATCAACACACAAGTCATTAAATGGTTCATTATCCCAGTAATATGATTCATTCTCTCTGCCAGGAAACACAAGAGATGATGGGTATCTTCTACTTGCAACCACAGCTGTCCATCAAAATAACAGATTAACTGTACAAGGGAGTTCAGTTTGGTATAGAGGTCAATGGGATGCTTCACGTGGCAATTTTTCTTCTGCAAGGCTTGACCTCTTAGCAGGAAAAAAAAAAGCGTGGACAAAGAAGAAGAGAATGTGGCTATCCTGCTGTGTAGGCAGCTTTTAAAAATAAAACAATCATTAAGTTAAAAAATAAGAGCCATAACAGAAGGAAACAAAACAGAGCTCACAAGTACCTAGCTAGCTATTTTCACACATGTAGTCAACAGACTTGAGTTAGATTCTGTCTTTCTTTCTTTGGAAAGCAGAACTTACTTGCCTTTTTAAACTGCATCTAATTCTGGTATTATCTGAACATGGTCACTTAGACATGATTGCCCTTAGTCACCATGATTGCTTAGTCGCCATTAAGTCTGGCACAATTTGTAGTCTGTGCTTAGAAAAGGCCAAAAGCTAAAAACCATGGCAATATGCTACAGTTCAAGAGTGAGCTATACTGACAGCTTTACATGTGCAAGCTGACATTTAATGTGTCTGTTCTCTGTGGTCTAACACATGCTACCAGTTCCTAAGTACTTATTTATAGTTACCACTTAGTCAAGGAAAAGTCTTTGCGATTACTAATATGGTAATAGTTTTAAACATCTCCGTAAGCAATTCTAATATGTTTACTGTAGTATGAGTACATTAAATATATTTCTAAATAAAAACACGTACATAAAAATCAACTGAGTCAAGAGAAAGAGCAATGCAACCTGGCATACCAACTACATAGAGGAAAAATTCATCATTTGAAGTATACAGAGAACGGTGCCCAAGTGGGCATAGAATAGCTGCTTTACCATGACAGAACCAACTATCACTTTTTTATTATGCGTTCATATTTCAGATTGTCCAAAAGGTCCAGACAGCTATAGCAATTCCACCATACAGTATATTTCTTAGTGAAGAAAGAGGACATCTTACTAGAAGTAATTTGTCTTATAAAAACTTATACTACCATATGGCTAAGCCTTGAAGCAGAAGGCAATTTCATATAGTCACACACAGTTACTGTGACATCAGAGTATATGTGTGCATGTATATGCATATATTCAAATTTTCATTTACAATATATGCACACAAACACACACACACATATATATCTTTCCCCTTTTAGAGTAAAAAATTTTAATTCAGACACACTTGTCAAGAGCCAACAGTTATATTTAACTTTGTCAGTAGGTCTGAGTAAGAATTACTAGATATATAAAAAATAAGTCTCTGTTATCACTGTGTTATGCTGAAGATCATGCAATATCCCTGTAAAGATAAAATGTTTTGGAAAAAATCTCCGGCCTAAACTAATGAAAAGTAGAAAAAAAGTGTATGATCATTAATTCATGGAAACAATGAATAGAAGCAAGTGTGCATTCCTGCCTCCAGTGACTCACAAGATATCAACATCTATTACGCAATTTTAAAAAACCACGCTGATTTGTACAAAGATTGTGTCCTTAAGCTTAATCAGTAGCTCAAGGTTTGTCTTGAAAATTGAAGGATTCTTATATTCCTTGCCAAGATTGTAATTCCAACAAAAGTCTGTTCTGTGATTCTATGTACTATTTCATATGTACTATTTTTAAAATAAGTGCACACTACTTGAAAATTCTTAGTTACTGTTAGCCATTAAATGTAAACAAACACCACACATATTCAAAATAAGAATTCTTTTTTTTTTTAGGTTGAAAAATAATTTAACCTAATAATCTAATTTAACCTGTCTTTCATAGTGAGGGAGAGACCCAATCTTCTGTAGCCTGTATTTCACTACTTCTTCTTGTCTGTGACATACTCCAGTGCAAAAATATTAGAGCAGGAGTTAAGGCAAATCCAGCAGCAAGTTTCACCTAAAAATTTGTTCATCCATCTATCCCATCAAAAAGGGCACTAAGCCATGCAATGTTTCTCTCAGATTTTTTTCTTAAATTAAGCATATTTATGCTCTATATACATACAGAATTTCCAACAAGGGTGTGGGCACACGTACACATATGAGCATATTCAGCTGGATAATATCTTCTGCAGTTCAGAAATCAGAAGTTATGAGACTTTGTCTGGGTCCTACTATGCAAACATGTGTTCTTGCTTTACCTCCTGGGCTGCTGCACAACATTTTTCTTCCTACAGAGTGCCCCGAATACAATGCCTAAGTGTTGCTAAACATACAGGTTTGAACAAACTGAATGAGAAACCTGAGTTATGGGTGAAATCTAACACTGAGTGGTTGTGACTGTCAAAGTCACAACCCCTATAGTTTTTATGGCTTATTAGGCTTACAAGTTTGGGTCCAGAATTACAGCATTTCAGGGGAAGGACTTGCATTCTTGTCGTCTTTGGCAAATCCACAATAATTAGGCAGTTTATCATGTCCAAATTAAGCCATAGTTAATGGTTTTAATGATATAATATTTAGTAGTTTATCCAAAACAAAAGAATGTCAAGGAAGCCTTGACAATTTCCAGCAATTGTTAACTTTGCTTTATGTATGGAAAGTTTATATAAATAAGCTTATACAAATGTTTATACAAAACCTTTTCCAGAGGTTTGGGGCAAGCAAAACATCTTCACTTTTGCCTGGCTGAACACTCCTGGAGTGCTGCTAGAATCCTGATAATTTTGAAAAAATATGAATAGTCTTCAGCTGATGATGGTCTCAGCTGATAGGCAAATTCCTGGGAACCAATAGTCTTTTGTGATAAAAAAGCACTGTGTGTTACGGTAGCATTCACCTAGATAATGATTTAGTCACAAAGGATCATGTTATCATGAAGATTTACAACGAAATTCTGACCTCTCTGCACTAAATAGCAGAACTATTATCCTCAGTGGGACCAGCTCACTTCTTTCTGACAAATACGCACCTGGTGAAAGAGATAGCAGCTATCGAACAGAACAACCACTGCACTGGCCCTTAAGAAGAGCTCAGAAACAGCAGTTACAGATGCTTTAATTCTTCTGGAGGAGAGTTAGCTCTTCAGTGAGTGTTATGAGACTTACCTTTTTTCGGAATAGTGATTACAGAGAAGTGGAAGGATTTTTTTGAGGGAAGAACAAGCATACAAGCACAGCTCTAACAAAACAAGATAAAGTTGTCCGGTTTCCCTCTATCCAGAAACTGTTTCACACATCAGTAAAATAAGCAATATAGACATAAATTATTTTTATTCTATCACAAACTCTTGCAAGGGCCATTCCTGACCAAGAATATATGGGTAAGTTCATTGCTAAAAACTGAAAAGATGCCCGCGTGCTTCCCTACTTCTCTAAGACACACTACAATGTCTGTCATGACTTTTTTATTCTCATGATTGACTACACTTCCAGAGAGATTGTTTTTTTCCAGAAAACTATAGCAAATACAGTCTCTCCCATTGACACACCACAGGACTTTTATAAGCTGCTTATGCAAATGACTACTTAACTGGAGATGGTTCTATGCAGGACACTAACATCAATTATAAACTGGGATGCACAGAACTAAGACGCAATAGGAACCCTTCAACTTCTGTTTTCATGACATGCAGTTTAAACTATACCAGTACCTTCCACTGGCCTCTAATTCAGTAGACTAATAATCTTATAGCCAAATTGTCTCATCAAAACATACACTATTGGTACTGCTACTACTTAACCCACGTTTTTTTCCGGGAGATTTACTTTATGCTTCAGGATTGGTTCAATGAAGGAAATTAAATTCATCCCTTCTACATTTTCAAGCATATTCTTCTGCATAAAAACTTTCATCTGTGAACAAAACGGAACAAAAAAAAAAAGAGGTAATAGGGGATTCTCACAAACTTTCTACTTGATGTAAACAGGCACAAGCATTTGTGTTACAGAAACAGATGCCTCCCATATGCCAGCCTTCACACACTCACTGGTCAACAGGTGGATTGAATCTTCTTCTCTGCAATGCTCTGGATGGGGACCAATTGCCTCATTAACTTCTTACTTGTGTTCAAGTGTAAAGATATGAGGAACCTTCCTTGTTGTGCACCTACACTGTGGAAAAAACACTTCTATTCTACCCAGTTAGGTTACCCTTGCTTTCTGCAGGCTTTTTTTTTGCCCACTTACATTGAGCATTTCCTTAGGAACAGGGAGGAAAGTTGTTCAGGTTTGGGGTTTTTGGTTTGGTTTTTTTATCCCTCCTGAGGAGAATTCACTTGTTCTTAAGATAACAACATAACTGCTTTAACAAAGTTCAAACTTGCAAAGACAAGGCCCTCCGTTCCAGCAAGCTGACTTGGCAAAGTTAACTTGTGTATGTCTAACTGTTCTTATGCTTCAGAACAATCAAATGCCCAAGTGCCAGACTGCAACAGGAGTGTTCAGCATCCTGAAGGATCAAGCCTTGAATCCTTGAATATAAGTAAAAGCTAGTAAGGAGTAATACACTATTTTATAAAATACACTATTTTATTCCTTGGATTGTATGTCAACTATACTTTGCACTTCAGATTTTTTTAAAAAGCGTATCCTGTGAGGTTTTAATTTTAAATGTCAGTACATTCTAAACAGTCCTAGACTTCCACAAAAGTGTTGATTTCAACTTTATTCCATCTCAGTAAGTGTTCCCTAGGAATTAAATGGAAGTGATAGCATCAGAATTGGTTGTAGATAATGTATTTGGAACCAGATCACATAAACTATATAGAATTAATAGATGTCCAAACAGAGACATCTCCCTTTCTAGAGTCAGTTATAGAAAGAGCGCCTTATGGCATATCTTTGCAAATCTGTTTTCCTAAAACTGGGAAAAATTTATGTCTAAAAGCAATGAAAGATGATATATTCCTCCAGAGCAGAGATACTAACTTCCTCTGAAACTAAACTGCAGGAAGTAAAAAAATTAGCACAGGTAGACACTTTTTAATTTTTTTTAAAATAGACTTTTTTTAAGGACTCCTAATACACAAAATTATTTTATTGAAATTGACGGCAGTTAGGTTTGTCTCTTGACACTGTACTAGCAACAGAGAACCTCAGAGGAACTGATGTTCAAGCCCCAAGAACTAATCAGGATTCAGATGCTTATTAGAAGTAGTAAGAAAAAGTAATATCAGTAGTTAAGTCTCTTGGAAGAGATTTTTCCCCTCTGTCCTCCTAGACAGAGTTTGAGTCATTCCTTTCAGACTTCCGGTATACAAGATATATCTTGTTTTCGTGAAACTCAAAGGGAAAAAAAAAAAGGAAAAAATCTTCATAAAACATCAAGTATGAGGAAAAAGAAGAAAGTTGGGATTAATGAAAGTCACAAAGGGCTCAAGTTCAAGATCTCCTGATTTTTTGCTATAATCTATTAAATTCTTTACATTTTCCTAATTGTGTGTTTTCTCTGCCAAAATGCAAACTTTTTACTAAAACAAGAAGGGATAACAAGTACATTCTTATTCAAAATCATATAATATTTAGATGAGAAGAAGAACATTTTTGAAGCTTCAGATTTTGACATTCAACATTAAGCTATACTGATGATCAAGATTGATGCTGACATATACCGAATTTCACTAGTCAGGTGATTTCTTCCAATATGACTGCCTTTTATGATCAGGATATATAGTCCCGCACAACTTTTCAGTAAATATTGGCAAGTACCAAATGCACTATAAATCATTTCACAGAACACCTTTCAAAAACGTTGAGACTCGAAGTGATCCCATATTGAATTCCAGAGGTCTGCAGTTTTTTAACCCAATATACGACACTGCTATGTACAGAAATAGAAAATTAGTCAACTACACATGAAGAAAAGAAAAAAAGAACAAGTTAAATTATATATTATATCAGTTATTTTTAATAGTGTTTTAACTTTAAACCTGTTGTTTTCCAAATACTCACTAAACTGGAAACATCTCGTAACCTCACAAAACAGAAACAATTTTCAAGTGCAACCATTCAGCATACAAAACAATTTAGTGTTACTATAGCAACATAGTCATATTTCTAGACTACTGTGTTTATTTTAACTGTGAATCTTAACACTGCATGAGTGTACTTTCACACAAATACAGTGGTGTAGTAACATCACTCACAGAAGCCCACAGAAAGATTCAGTACTGAAAGCAGAGTTTGGCAGGTGAAAAATTCCAGCCCATGCTAGCACGTGTCAGCAATGTATTTAGTATACACGTGTACAAACCACAGAACGTAAGACAACTTAACCTTTTTCTGTTTTTTAAGCGCTACCTGATGAAACAGGAATAATAACCAACACACTGATTACTATGCATACACATGCTTGCAGTATGTGTGCATTAGAGCGTAAGTTCTGGTGTAGCTGGACAAACAATAATTTGAAGGTTATCATCTCACATAAGAGTGAACATAGCTATCTTTAGGAAATTGCTTAAAGCCAGTCATGTTTGTTTGTTTATGTTTTGCCCTTACTTAGATGCAGGTTTTGTAAGCTATTAAAGAGGAAGCTTTATACCAGAGTGCCTTCTAGTGGTTAAGGAACTTCAAACCTCAGCTTGAAATATAAATCCTAACATTTACCAAATAATTATTCAGTAAATGAATCAACACAAAAATAAATTTATAGCTGTCTTATTGGAAACACTTGTTGCATGTCAGAACCAGCGTTTTCCATGGTAAGGCTGTTTATAAAAATAAAAATATAATTTAGGAATTAAAAGATACTCTTTACCAAACGAGTAAGTGAGTAAACAACAGATAATAAATACACTTTGGGAATATACTTAACCTGGATTGCAGGTTTATGACAGATGGTAAAAATTAGCAATACCATGAATTAATTTCATTGAACAATTCTATTAGTGGTATTTATCAGAATTATTTTTAACCGTACCAGTGACACATCAAAAGTGTATGTAATATTGAACCATTAAAAAAAAAAAAGACAACACGGAAGTTTATATTTGGATTTGCTTAACAGCTTTCAGCCAGCCACCTGTCACCACAGTAGCTCAACATCTAATAGAGCAACACTGCATTGAGCCCAACCTCACAGTTTTCTTTTTTAGAACAGAAAATAAAATCTTGCTGGTGAGTTACACATGCAATAATAGCCCATTCATGTTATCTAAATATCCATCTAAACTCCTGTTTGTTTAGGTCTTTCCTAGGAAAAGGAAGCATGAAGTAGTGAGTAGCTACTGTTAGCTCCTAATCAGAAACTCAGTGTAGGGGAGCTAATCTTTGGAAAGGAAGTAACCATGGACCACCCCCTGATGCTGTGGTTTGTAACCAACTCCAGGCTGTAACACTTTGATCAGACTACCAAACGAGACTGAGAATCAGACCAGTACAGAAAAAAAGCCTAAAAAGTACTTTTGTAACAACATCCTCAGACTGTTAACCTCACAATCAGTCCTTAGCAGTTTACAAAAGTAAATATTACAAAGAAAAGCACAGTTAAAACTGGAAATTCCCCGAGATATAAAACTGCCTGAAAAGGTGGAAAAGAAATGGTCGGATTGTTCAGGGATCGTTGCATTTTTCTCGGCCTATCAACCTTATCTGTAAAGCGTTTTGCAGAGGCTTTGCATTAAGTTATATATATATATATACTGCAGGTGTAGATCCCCGACTGCTGTGTTTAATGTTCTTTCACTAATGGCAGCAGGCTTTGGAACAAGCCTCTAGCACGAAATGTTATAGGAAGAAACACAAGCTACTGGTGAGGGAAGGGATGAGGGAGGGAAGGGAACTGTCTGTTCAAAGAGATTTGTGCATCTTCACCTAACCTCTGAGCTAGCTCACCAGCACTATACTGCACTGAAGGCACTTCTTGAAGTATCTTTTTCTTTTCCCGAAAGATAACAGACCAGTGTACAGAAGCTACTGGGAAACTGTGCCATATTCAAGGAAAATCAAAAGAGGTTATGCACCAAACTGATGCTAAATTTATTTGAATGTTTCATATGCATTTCAGAAGGGATGCTTAATGGTTACAGAAAATCCAGGGAGAGGGCTTTGTTCAAATACAGGTTACATTACTAAAAAAAAGACTCAAAGCCAACTGCAAATTAATGTCTATAGACAACAGATTAACAATCCATACTTTACAAAATCACTTCTCTGACTAGCAACCAAGTTATCATACACGTATCACTGACAATTAGCTAAATAAGTCCAAAAGTGAATGCTGCTGCTCCCATAATCCCCAATGAAGACTTAATTAGGACAGCTTTATACCAGAGAACTTATTTCTCTCACATACTTCTGCGATGAACTTATTTACATTTGTCAAAAAACATGACAAAAACCTCTAGTAATTTAGGGAATTGTGCATGTAGATGAAAACTGATAATCATATACATCAACCGAAGTATTAGTCCTACTAGAGCGCCCCCGGGTGATCTGTAAGCAAACCACCTAGTAGACAGAAAAAGACTTTTTTGTTTTTCTCCTGGGGCCACCACTACCGATTGCACCTCAGCAGCGCCCCCTCACGAGGACCCCTGAGGCGGGCTGACCACCCCTCGGAACAGAAAGGTGCCTTCAGACGGTGGAGTTACCGAAAACCTCATGGCATCCCCAAGGGCGTACCTAGGGCATCCCACGGCCGCAGCACACAGCCCCAAGCCGGAGGACGAGCTCCCAGCCGCAGAGCCCGCCCGAGCCGGCGGCCGGGAACCTTCTGGAAGCTGCGGGCTGCGCGCGGCCGCCCTAAGGGTGCTGAGGGCGGGAGCCGCTGAGCCGTTGGTCGGCTAGCCCCGGCACGCGCCCGCGCCCGCGCCCGCGCCCCCGCCCCCGCTTCAAACGCTTCGCTGCTCGCGCCTAACCGGCCGCCATGTTGCCTCCCGGTTGCCTGACATGGCGCTCGGTGAGGCCTCCCTCAGCCCGAGCGGGGGTACCCGCACCGCTCACGGCATTACAGCTCTTCCCCGGGCACCGGCTGCTGAGCCTGGTGTGAGGCGGCAGCTGCCCGCCCCCGCGGCGACCGGCACCCCCACAGCCCGGGCTTCTTAAAGGCCCGGGGGCAGCTGGCAGCGTTTGTGGTGCGCAGCTCCGCCGCCCTGGATTGCTGTTGAAACCGCGCTGGGTGAGCCCTCGCGTTTGGGGTACAGCAGCTCTGCTGGCTGTGTTTATTCTCTGGTGAGATGTTGATGCTGTTCAAATCTCTGTTGCCAGCAGGACTCGGTACCTGATGAACCACAGACAGTGAGGGCTGCTGTGGGATTTACCCCCAGCTCCCCGTGTATACAAAACTGTGCTTGTAGCCTGGCAGCTGAGGGGCCGTGTCACCTCACCGCAGCCTGTAAGGCTGTATTAAATCACTTGGGTCCTTTGTTGCACAACGTTCAAACAGCACAGCTCAGCCTTTGTACAGGCTCCCTCTGTAAGGAGTCACTGCCCCAGTCACCTGCATAGTCACAGAAGAATAATTCAATTTACACCAATGAGACTGATTCATATATGCAAAATTAATCACTATGGGAAGTGGAATCTTATGCAAACAATATATTTAGCATCTTTCTAATTTCACTGAGACTCAAGACTTTCTAATTTCACTGAGACTCGAGACTTTTAACCAAAGAAGTTACATAAACTAGCTAACTGCATACATAGTTTCTTAATAGCTGTCAGGCAACTAAATTGCCAAAGATAAATCCTCTCCCATCAGCTCAGCATCAGTAATGGAACAGGTAGCCTAGCTGATGGCAAAATAAGCTTTGTGGGACCTGCCTATAGTCTACTTTTTAGGACTACAAAGATGACAGAACACAAATGGAGCATCAGAAACCATGTGCAGTCTTCTCCTTTAAAGAAATTTTCACAGTTGCACTCTAGCTCAGCCAGGTCAGGTCTTCTCCTGTCTTCTGCTTTGGCAATGGTTGTGTGGATGGGCCTGGACCTCAGCAACATCTTGTTGCAGGAGCTGAACTGGTTTTAGCACTCCATTCCTTCTCCACAACTAGTCCTCTCTTCTCTAAAGCACTTTCTAGTGTAATTCATAAATGCAAGAGGCCTTCTGTGCACAAACGTTCCTGCATCCCTTCCTGACATATGTAGTTCTGTGTGTATGAAAATACTTAATAATTCCAGGTTAGCTTTATTAGTATACAAAGCCAGAGGAAATTTCTAATGTACGACCACACCTGCAATTCCATTCTCTCCAATCCACTCTATTCATTGGGAGAATTACCTTTTAACTCGCCCACAGTAATCTCTGTACTGGTGGTTGCATATCCCTTCTAGGTAGAGGAATCATACCAACACTTGAGCCAACACTTTAGGAACAGAAGAATAATTCTCTAATCCTGTTTCAGTTTCTCCTCTTTCTCTCAATATATTTGTAATATATATTGTAATACATATTTCTTATGTCAAGGAACAGTAGCTAATACTAGTTACAGATGTAAAAGCAGTTCTTAATCAGTGACCTGCACCTTGCTTGTATTCATAAGTGGTTTTTGAGATTAGTACGTTCATGCAAAATGTTTCTAATTTCACAAAACAGAATTTCCCAACAATGGTTCTTCAAAAAAATTACTGACAAATTCTAACAAAGTTTTTCATATGCCCCACATATGTAGATAGTACTTTTAGCTGCATGTTGTAATTAATGAGACAGCCCCCATCAAAGACAAGAAGAGACTGAGTTTGTTTTTACTGAAGCAAGCAATCGAATGGTATACACTAAAAAGAATAGTAAAAAATGCAGAACTATCTATGATTACAGAATATAAACAGTATTTAACCAAGTGGGAAAGTTTCAACTAGACAGTGCATGGATTTAGCAAACACTTTGCTAGCACAAATAAATTCTGTCTTTTCAGAGCTTCAGTGAAGAGGAACCGTACTGCTACAGCTGAAGGAACTCTCCAAAGAGGAGTTCTGGTCTGGATGGTATGTCCATTTCTTACATCAATACAGAAGGAAATGTTGTAGGTCAGTAAAACAGAAAGATTGTAATGTTGGCCTGCTTTACTAAAGTAACTGATGAAATCCCAGCTTTATGGTTTTGCTCTTTATCATTATCTTTTATTAAATTGCTTCATAAATAGTCTTACTTGCCTCTGAAATAAGCAAAAACTCATACTACTGCAGGTACTGAATCAATGGAATGACTACCCATTTCTGATTGCTATCAGGTAGACAGCAGTTTAGTAGAACACTTAAGCTTTAAAGAGCAAGCTTAAATCTTACTGGAGACAATTACGTCCTTTGCTAAATTTAAACTGAGGAAAATGGTTGTAGTACCTTTAACAGGTTCATGGTTATGTTCAGCAGTAAGATAAATAGTATTAGGAAAAGGTAATAGTAGACTAGCCTGGACACAAAAATACATAAGACAAATATAAATTGCCTACTGAATAGGAGTGTGTTATATTACGAAAAAATACTTGTTCCTCTAGCTCAGACTTGAAACAGTGGGTCAGACTGTATATTTCAGGAAGAAGTAACATTTTAGAAGTACCTTGTGCTATATAATAGCCATAACAATGTCTTGGTTTCTGTGTTCTCACCCTAATTTTCATCATCCTTTCTGTAACAGGGAGGATTTCCAACAAACACTAGGTCCAGGGCAAAATTAGTCAGTGTGATTTAGAATTAAATTTCAGTTCATTTTTCAAACTTAAAGAGGGTTAAGCCAATCGAAGGTTTTATGACATATCAGCCCATAGACAAACATGACATGAGTAAAGGCCAGACTCTCAACAGGCATCAAGGCTCTAAAATATAATGCTACATAATAGGTTCCCAGTCTCATAGGATGTCTAATCTTGTACTTTGTGATACTGTTATGCCTCTGTACTTCTTTAACCAGATCAGATGGGATTTGTAGGCATCTAATTTGATTCATGTGCTGTCTGTATGTCAGGTGACAGTTTTGCCATTTGAGTGTCAGTAAGATTTTTTGGGACTCAAAATATCCTGATGAAAACTTTTGTTGGGAAGCTCCCAACAAAATCTATTAAGACGACTCAGAAAACTGTTTATTTCTTTTTTCCCTGAGTTGCTACGAGCTGTAATATCAACCTCTGAAATCTCTGAAAATTTAAACAAAAAGCAAGTATAATCTGTCTTTAATTCTTCCGTTTTACAAAGGTCTTGGAGCTTACTGTAGAAATGAGTCGGGTTTAGTCATGCTCTGAATTCGAAAGCCTTTAAAGAAGCCACAAATGTCTGACCAATTTTTTAGGAAAAAATTCTTTACTGAGAGAGCAGTGAAACACTGGAACAGGCTGCCCAGGAAAGTGGTGGAGTCAGCATCACTGGAGGTGTTCAAGGAACGTGTGGATGTGGCATTGTGGGACATGGTTTAGTGGGCACGGTGGTGTTGGGTTGATGGTTGGACTTGATGATCGTACAGGTCTTTTCCAACCTTAGTGATTCTGTGATTCTGTGAATTATACCCGGAATTGTGGACTAAGGGTAGGATTTTAGTTTCAAATAATATACAGTATTTCACTGTTAAGTTATTAAGAATATTGGTTGAAAAATCACACAAACTGGGATACTATCAGCAAGTCAGAAAACAAATGGAGTACGGATTTATGTAGGTAGTACGGAACAATAGAGAAAAGAGGTTTATGTTTTTCAAAGTAGTGATGCTAGTTTCACACTAATTGCACACACCAAGAGGTTTCATTTTACTGGGACATATTAATCTTAACATCTTGATCTCTGTTAATATCCAATTATTCTAAGTGTATGTTTATTTTAAAAAGGTACTTCACAAATCACGTAGTATAATTCATGACAAAGCACCTTCAGAAATATTTTGTGATAGTAGGCATAATTTGCTGCCAATACATTTCTGACACTTGATGGATTTAAACTAGAAGTTAATTTAGCCCAATGTGCTTTGTTGTCTTTGGATATTTATTGATTATTTGGCTTCAGAACGTCCTTTTGTCAGTAGCTTTCTGTAACACAACCTCTTCCAACAGCCTTTCAGAATGGCAACTCGTACCACTTCAAAATGCATGCCCCAGTTGAATTTGGATAGAGGCCACTGATAACCGAACAAGACAGGGATCCAAATAAAGTTGCCTAATCTTTTACTGCCAATTTTTCCCCTGGTTCTATGAGAAAAGCCCAGAAGCATGTGAATAAAATGAGCACCCAATCTGAACCATGCCTGAATTAGTGCTGTGATATGTTGGCTAATATGCTTACAGAGAGATGATCTAGGTTAAGAAGTTTACAATGGAGTTTCTGCCAGCTGTGATTTCCACCACTGAAAACTGGAAATTGTCCTCCAATACAACAGATTTTTTTTATCTGTTTGTTTTTCCAGTACAGGTGGAGAGAAGACTCTGAAACTTCTTTTCTAAAATAAAAGGATAAATAGCTCTGCAGGGTTTTCCCTCAAATGTCTATTTTCTTCTCTTTTTAAAAAAAAATCACATGTACTTGAAAGGGAGATGTAAAGGCAATGGAATTCTTTCTGTAGTGTCAGATAACCTTCATGATTCTCTTATCCCTTCAAAATGTTGTTATTTATGGTGAAATCTGAAAGCAACCAGCTACAGGAAAGTCTCATTCTACTTTAAAAGCCAAACACAGCTGGGAAGTTAAACAAAACTGAAAGCATTTCCCTCCTGCAGAATTTTTCCTAATGCATTCACACAAGCTTTTGCGCCACTATTTTGTAAACGATATTTAACAACGCCAGAATATACAATCATATATAATTTTCAGGAATATAAATTCTCAGCCTTAGCAAAGCTTTCAGTGAGTAACATAGTCAACATTATGAAAACTTTTAAGATACTCTTCTTTCCTTCAGATATTAAAATAGAACTTCATATAAGTCCATCATCTGCAAATTACTACTCACCTAAGAAAGAGATTTTGTAGGAACAGACTCACAATCTTGCTTCAGCAGGGTTTTGGCATACGTAAGACTAGAATTTCGCCTATGGGAGGTGTTAAACTAATTTATATTACAGAGACCTAGTGACACAGAAAATGAAAGCAGATACAATATTCATAAAAAAGCTCTCTCATGAATATTCAAGCCTTTATTTCAAGTAATAGTATACATTATCCTACTCAAAAAAAGATATTCAACATTATCAGCAGATAAGTAGCAGTGGGGCAGAGTGCAAAATTGTGATGTGAGGCAAGGCAGGAGGAAATTCTACTTACAAAGAAAAATATGTGTATCTTTGGTTCAGGAACATACATTATGTAACAGTTTTATAATTCTGCCTACATATTAATGGCCTAAATATTTAGATTTGCATCTGGAGCAGATGTTGGGCAGGACTTGCAAAGCCTCATTTTCCAAAGGTTTAAAAATCAGAAAAAATCTTTCTTTCTACAGATGCATATCACACATCCAAACCATGAGAACACGTACACTCAAACATTGAAGGAAATTAGCTGGGAAGCAAATTCCTATTTTGTTAATGTTGCTTATTGTTTGCTCATGTTTGCTTTTGACCTTGGAGAGAGATGTCCTCTCGAGTGAGAATGAATGTTGTCAGTACTGGCTTTTAACAAAAATATCCAAACTGCGTCCCAGATCCATAAATGTCCGTCCTGTACTGGAGAAAGTGGGAAGGGAGGGAAAAATACCTTTACACATAAGTGGCCAAGTACCACTTATAAGTGCAATAAGTTGGATGGCTTTAGAATGCATCTGTGTTGTGCAAGTAGTGGCTCAATCCTACATTCCCCAAACTCACCTCATATTCAAACAGGGGCAGACTCTGAGGTATTGCAGGACACAGTCCCATACAACCCCCTTTCAGCAATGTGAATAAGCCAGAGAAAGCCCTGGATAAGTCCAAATTCTCATCTCCTGTAATTCCTTGTTAAGACCTCACACAATTAAAATGCAGGTGGCTTCTGAGTGTCATTTAGATGTGTGGGTTACAGATCAGGGAGTATGTTATGCTTGAGCCCCTTACTTAGCCCATCCTCTTATGAATAATCTATAGTTGATGATATGGGCCCAGAGAATGTTCTAACACCCTCACATCATCTTGGAAACCCTGTTACTCTGCAGAGCTCATTCTATGTCCATTTTCCACAACTGAATCATGCAAACAGTCCTTTCCCACAACAGGTCTAAACCATTTATCTGTGGGAGCGCAAGAGGCCACATTTCTCCCAGACCTATTTTGCATCCGTTATTTTACAGTATGGTTTCCTCTTCTTTTCATAAAAAACATAGCTCAAAGTTTCCTTATTCAAGGCTGTGTGGAGTGGTTCCCTAGAGAATTCTGGACGCTTCGTGACGGATTGACATAGAGGCACCCAGGATAACCAGCAACAGAGCCGAATCTTTAGTATCTTTAATTACAAATTCCTGATTGCAGTTTATGTCCACTGATCCATGTGTCAGAGAGCTTAGCACAGCCCTAGCTCATGTGGGAAAATTTTGTAGTCACAGGAAACAAATACACTTAGATACAGTCAGCTGTTCATGCCCCTTGAAAAGAGAAAGTGAAAATTAACAACACGCTGTATAGAATTCCACATCATTGGGCACTCCTGCAGCTAGACCATTCCAGAAAAGGCTCTCTGAATGTTATCACTGCAGCTATTTATCAAATGTAACAGAACTAAAAAACAAGGCAAGCAAACTCCAAAACAAACAACTGGCACAGAAAGATTTTTCTAATCCCTTCAAGTTTACAGAAGGAACATAGAACTCCTAAGGACACTATGGCTTGGCACATTTCGTGTAAAGCAAATTAATTGCCCTTCAAATATATTTTCAGGTTATGAGATCTCTATCCATACAGCTTTTCTGTTCTTCTTTGGGAAGTGGGGGGATTTTTTTTTTCTGGATGAGATTTCACAATCTTTAACCTTTCAGCAACCTCTAAAAGCGATAAAATGTTGTTCAGCTCTCAAAGCCCAGGAATGAAGGAGAAAAAAAAGACATTGTCAGAATCTCTTTGCTCTTTATTCAGTATTTGAGGGAAGCAGGAAGACATTCCTGGATAAGAAAATATTATAAAACATGTTTTGACCCTTTTACTGCAGAAGTCATCACAACTGGCAGAGAATCCATCTGTTCAGTGTAACACCAACGTATTTGCCATTCTGTCAGTTGATCACTAGAGATGTTGTTTATTCATGCTTTCATGGTCCTCTGCACGTACAAAGTATTCATCTGTGTCTTCGGTAATTAACATCACGTTACCAAAGGGGAAAGCAGTTTCTCAGTAGAGTGCAGCTAACTCCCACCTTACCCATTACACATTATTCCACAAACTTAGGCACATAACAAAAACCTAGCCATGACGGTGATGCATAAAAGCAGGGAACCTTGCCAAACAAGGTGCCTGGCAGCCTTCTCTGCTTGGGTTGTCTCTGAGGTAAGCAATGCAGAGTACATCAGAGATGTTCCTATTTCCACAGAGGAAATACAGTTCACTGATTTATTTTTGTTCTCTCAAACGGCAGACGCACAGTTCCAGATTTTAAGCTAGCAAGGTTATTTTGTTAGGAACATCTTATATTTATCTCCATCTCCAGGTTCAACAAAAACCACTCACTGTTCTAATATGGGAATAATGGGTATTTCTTTCTTAAACAGACCGTGGTGCAAATATGCTGTGAGTGTATACGTTTCACTACGTATGTTGAAAACCTATACTGAGAATTGAACAGACTATTGCAAAAGATGGTCAACTGCATGGGGTTTTCTTTTTCAAAGAAAGCACCTGTGCTTCCCCAAGAAAAGCCTTCCAAAACAGAAAGGCTCCTGAAAAGGGACTTGCCTCAACTAATGCACAAGAGTATTGAGTGGAACTCAACCTTCCTGTGTCCTTACCCACCCTGGACAGAACCACGGTGGATAAACTCCATGCATGCAGAACACAAACACTATTAGAATCTGGTATAACCAAGTGTTCAATAGCTCTTGCTCTACGGGACATTGTCTCAGCATTTATAAACGAATATTGGCCAAATACAGCTGATAACTAGGAACAAGGCATGGGTTCTCTAAGGCAGAGGAATACATAGGTTTCCTTAACCCAGCTGTTCAATTACAAATGAGACAAACCTCAGGTAAGTCGTAGAGCTTTTGAGGTCTTAGACTCTTTGTTCAAAGTGAAAACTAGTAAATAGGGCTCTCTCCACCTGTGACTTCACAATACACTCCAACACCGTCTGGTTCCGAAAATATGCTGATTTCTAGGTCTGTCTTGTTAAGCCTCATCTCTTTTTCTCTGGCACATGAGCACTCAGAAGGCATACAGTATACAAGCTGAGATTTTAAGTCCTAGTGCTCTGCATCGAAACTTCGCAGTTGCATTGATATTAACTTGCCTTTTATTAAGTGTCCAAGTTGTGAGATCAGGCATGCATGACAGAGTTACGTTTTTAACTTGCAGGACATCTAAAACTTGAGGTAAAAATCTTGTTCTGTTTGTTTATAAAGTCAAGACAAAATAAGTATTGATACCATATAAAGTGAACAGGATATTTCACAAGACTTCATACCTTTCATGCAGAGCAGGAAGACTCTGAGGATCAACAATCACTGTATCAAAAAGGCCATAAAACAATTGGCAGACACCAGATGTTACCCTTCGATGTTTCATCCAGTGATCTTAAGATATTATTCCCTTTACAACCCAAAATGTCAAATATAAAACAAAGGTAATGAAATCCAAGTAATAGAAGTCTTCACTTGAGGCATGCTTATGTGCACCTTCCAGAAACCAAGTAACAAGGTCATCTCATATAGTTTCACTTAGGAGTATTTCTGGAATTAAACCTACCTGGCTTGCTTATTGCTTCCTCTTTAGTACATCTCCAGTAACAATTTGCTGAAAGTATGCAGTCGAGCTACATCAGACAGTCACTACAAAGCTGTAAGTGCTTTAAGACTCTGATGGCCACAAAAACCTGAAACTGATATTTTAAGTTGTCTTAAATGTGTAAACATTTAAGAATAGAACTAGAGACTCAGCATCAAAATTCTCTGCATCAAATCTGAACAACTCTTACTATCACTAACTACCTAGGAAACTTAAGGACCATCAATTTTCTGCAAGGGAAACCCGAGTACGATTTTGGTAAGAATAATGAACCACATTTAAAAAGATCTCAGAAGTACTCCTGATGTAATTCCACTGATTTCAGGAAGTTTATCTTAGCAGTTATTTTACTTCTTAAAGTTTATTTGAACCTGAAACTGAGCAAAAGGCAAAATCCCATAACCAGAGAACAGGCAGTCTGCATTTGAAAGCTTCAGGATTCTTTATGCTTTTCCTAAACTGAGCAGGGAGCCTAAACATATTGAACCTATAAAAAGAAACAATCAACATGGCTCAATGCCTGTGCAAACATTTTTCATAATTACATACAATAGCAAATTGCTTAAAAAATATTCTAACTTCTTTAGAAGTCCTTCTATTGCACACTGAGGCCTGATCTACAGTTAAAAATTTTTGTCAGCATAATTATGTAAGGCGTATTAGTAACCTTACAGAACCTACCCCTTATAGCCATAGCCAGCAAGAGCACTTTCCTCAGTAAAATCAGTTTCATTTGAAAAACAGGGAATGCTCTTGTTAGTATGAGGTGAGTTTCCATTAGACAAGTTTTCCAGTATTCCTTTAATCTAGACCCAACCTTAGCTTAAAATAAACAAACACAGAATTACCAACTATTCTAAGCCTAGAGCTGAAGAATTTTCCACAGTATCTTCACTCCCTTAGAAATGTGCCTTAAATGTCTACATTTGCCTTTGAAAATTAATCTTAAATTTTATAAACCAGTGCAGGTTTTCACTGGTTGTGCCTATGAGCAACTTAAAACCGTTGTACATAGGGGCAGAAGTTACCCCTTAATTTCATTAGCCTAGAACTAACCAGTTTAAGATGAGCATTAGTTATTTTATCACTTTAATACTTTGGCATCTGCAAAATCCTATCTCAGCAAATAATGCTGCCTTCCAAACCACATAAAGCTGCAGCAGACCATGAACACAGCTATTTAACATCCCAGATTTCTTCCACACCCAACAACTTGTATGACGCAATTATACTTCACTTCTTTTTCATGGTCTTAGTGTAATTGAATATGCAGAATACGCTGGAAAAATAGGATGAGATTTAACAGATTGCATTAATTCAACCAGATTAATGTGTCCAGTTTGCCAGGATTGAAGTTGTTTTACAAAGAACAGAAAAGAATGCGTGTGCAGAGTCACTTCACCCCAGACGTTCTGGCACTGATTTGCTAGCTTAGCCAACTTTCTTACAGCTCTCAGCTGGAAGTAGCAGCTACCAAACATTTGTAACTGTGAAAGTTCGTGACGTTGAGCCAGGAACTGGTGGTGCAATGGAACCCAGGAATCAGCACTTTGTCACAGAGAAGAGAGGAACTAATCTTTTTCTTTCTTTCACACACCACGTCTTGAAGGAGCACAGATCCACTTGGCATAAATCAGGATGATAGCGATGCACATGTGTTTCTCTGTCAAGGAAAGGGAAAAGATCTTCCAAGAGTCCAAGGCAGTAGGAGACTGAGAAGGAGTTTGTACCATTACCACTGTTATGTACTGTCTTTGGTATGTTACAGTGGTAACGGTACAAATTCCTCCTGTACCATCTTTGGCACATTACAGTGCCAATACAGAAAGGCATGCAGGTAGTCTCAATGACTGCAACAGAACTGCAGGAGCTCCAGGGGAAGAGGTGGGAATATTTGCCACATGACCAAAATATGCAAAAGAGACTGGGCAGTGTTAGTCCTCCAGTAAATCCATTGGTCATGCGCTAAGCCTGGCTGGATAACAGAGTTTTAACCCAAGATTGTTCTTTTAAAATCATGTTTACATTATATCCTTCTGTAGAAAAGGACATTTCTCTCTGATTTTTTGGTGCTAGCTTGTCTTTCCGTTGTCTGTGGGCAGCTCGGATTATGATGGAGCCCTGCCCCCATATGGTGCTTTAAGCTTTACTAAATTGATTACAATTAAAATAGATGGTTCTTTGACTGATCCTCTTTTCTTAAGTAGAGCTAATGCAGGTTGACTGTCCATAGAAAGAGGCTTTACATATCCAGTGCAAGAGAAATCTCATCTTAAACATTAGCAGTGGCATCCATGTATCACCATCATCATTTAATGTATTGTGCTGTTTGACAATATAATAAAAATGAGCAACCAAAAATATGCTTCTGTGCAAGAAGACCTAAGTTTTATCTCTCTCACTTGCATTTCGTATGTGCTGTCTCACTGGATGGCAGTTCAAACTACAGCAAGATGTAATCCTTGGGTGTCATTCTGTCTAAGAATGAAGACAGTTGTATGTACTGAAAAATTAGGCTGTCCACAGAGCCATAAATTTGAAATTTAACTCTTTTTCAATCTTAATTTTGTTTCTAAACATATCCAAACACATAAGAGTTGTGGAATATTAGAATGACTATTGAGACATGACAAACTCTCATAGTAGAGCGTGACATTTTTCACGACTGCATTCCAAGACATAAAAAAACCCCCAAAGCATGAGCATGCATAAATTGATTATTAAACCACAGGAATTTCAAAAAAACATTTCTTAATTTTGAACAAGGGATTTATTCTGCTTTGATGGAAACCTCATGGTCGAGGAAATAATTTCCAGCATAAGCAAGCAAATGAATAGAATTTGTACAACTTACTATATAAAAAACACCAAGGTTTGTATAAGACAAACTGTTTACATAAGAAGCAGATGGATGCAAAGGACTGATTCATAGGATATTTTAAGTGAAATAAACTAACCTTGCTTCATTGTGATTAGTCCTTGCAGAACAGATTGAGGAGTATCTCACTAGCTGTTGAAGGAACAGCAATAAATGCCTGTGGAATTTATGCAATTTACAAATCCACTCTGCTACAAGTTTTTTAAATATTCATTTGCTTGTCTCCATTTCTTCTCCAGTGACTCACAGAGCTTAGACCACAGCTATTTAAGCTCTCCAAAGATATTCCTGGATACAAGCATGAAAGGCATGAATGAAGCCAGTGCTAGAGGAAAAGGAGCATGTTTTGATTCTTAATGTTCCCAGACATGAATATTCGAGAATTACTGAAACGTCACAGAAGGGTTATTCAAGCGAAATTAAGCAGCAGAATGTTTGTCAATGCTTCCATAAGAAATGCACTTGCTTAACTATAGTCCAATTTCTAGCTGAAGATTTGGCCTAGTTTTGGGAAAGATACTCCCAAACAATTTAATTCTTTATATATTTCTGTATATAAAGAAGTCTATTAGCTTTTAAAACTACACAAAAGTATGTCTTAAAAAATGGTTTGCAACCGCTACTTTCTTAAGAAAAAGGATCTTTCATGAATAATTCTGCAGAAACATGGTTATTTAATTTGACTGATACATACTTGATACTCCACCATCTTTTAGGGCCAGAGGGATGTTAAGAATGCATTGAAATAAATGCCATGGCTAAACTTAGTTGGACTCATATCAATATGAGAGCGTAACAGTGACAGCCATTACATCAGTAATACAGTACATGCTCATGTTGAACCAGGAGACACTTCTTCAAACTGATTGGACATGGAAGATTTAGGTCTGATGACATTTGGAATTTGGCCAGGAGTATTAGGTTAACTATCCTGTGCCAGTAGAAATTACATTACACCAGTTGTAAAGATTTTTGGGTGAAGACTGAGACATCCTCCCAAGTTATTTGTCAAAGCATTTTGACACTAGCCTACCTCCTACAACAAAGTCCTGTAGCGCACTGAAATGCAACTGCAGTATCCAGTGACTTGTAAGGATGCCAGTCTTCTTAGCAGCCACTACACTGTATCTGTTACTATGCAGCACACATGCCACACACTGTACACTTGGTATTGTAATTTAACTCCCATGCATTGCATGAGTATCATTTTCAAAAAGTGTTTGCATGTGGCAGAACTCTGCGAAGCAAGACAGCAACTGTTCTTCAGAACACACAAATTTATTATGGCAAACCACAACAGCAGTCCAGAAGGAAGAATACATCAAAGAATATTTTACCGTCTGGTATTTTTAGAAAAATTTTTATTCAAATTTAAAATCATATACACCCCTGCCCCTCCCCCCCAAAAAAACCCACCTTACATCATGTTCCTTTTTCCTTAACATAACCTTCTGGCTGAGCAACAAAATGCCCAGCAATAATACTCTTTCATGCTAACAGTTTAGACTTTATAACATTATAACTGGCAAAGAGTCCCTGCTGAGAGAAGGGATTGTGACAGATGGCATGAGATATTGCAGTAATTTTACTGACAAAGCAGTAAGCATGTGATAGAAGTTCAAAATCTATTCAATATATTCCAGTTGAAGCAAGTTTAACAGGCATTAAAGCAGAAGCTTGATAATAATGTTGTTTGGAAAAGAGGAGAAGTTTTCTACACCATTGAAAATACATGTATGACTTTTTTGTTTCTGTTTTCTGGATGAAGGCTTAAAACTTCCATTTGGGAAATAAACAAAGGGCCAGTTTATAAATTATCTGCATATGCTAGAATAGGATTAAAAGGCCTGAAGCCAAACTTTAGAGCACTGAAAAAATAGGTTATTTAAGGTAGCATAATGGGTAGACATTGTGGATTTGATACAGGCAAATGCTTCAAATAGTTCAAATAGTTCATTCATTTAAACCAGTGCTGAGAAATCCATACACTTTTGCTGACAAATCTAAATTCAGCTTGAAGAGACAAGTAAATGTATCACTAAATTTACCAAAATTCTTTCATTAAGGTGTTAATTCTTTATGGATAATCAAATGTTCACAGATAAAAGCACTCTTGTCATATCTTCATATCAAAAAGCTCTTGTCCAGCAAGTGGGAACTTCATCAAGGATGATTGCATCTGCTCCCAATTCTTCTACAATTCTTTTGTGTGACCTTGGGAAAGTCATTTTACCTCTCTGTTTATGACTTGTCATTTACCCTCTCTACTTCCCTTTGTCAGTCTTGTCCATTTAAAATACGTAAGTTAGAGATCAAGCTGTAATGGAAATAATCAAATCCTTAGAAGAAAGCTGTATGAATTACTGCAGAAAGAGAAAATAATACAGCAGATGATGGGCCTGCTAACAGCTGCGTTCAGTGGCATTTTACACAATACCAATATTTGTTATCTTAAGCAAAAGCTCCCACTGTAGCACTTCAGGGGGAAAAACACATCAACTTTTAAAGAGACCACAAAGTGAGGAACTAGGCATCAGGACAACGGAAAGGATTTTATTCCTGAATCGTTTAATTCTGTTTTAATTCTTAGGGGTTTTATTCAATAGATTTGGGGAGGAGGTTAAATCTCTTTCTTGCACGTTCTTATAGAACTGAGATGCACCTTCTGCTTACCAACCAGCTGTACTATACTTTTGTGCACTACCAGAGCTATAAGCAAGTCTACTGTTTAAAAGAGAAATCCACTGAGGAATGGTAAAAGACACTTAACAGCCTAGAAACAGTTTGATCACATGACCATCAATGATTATTCTTATAACCCTGTAACCGAGGTTAAGCAATGGTGATTGTTCTTACATAAATTAGAAGAAATACCAAAGTTCCTCCCCCCTGGATTTCCTGAGCAATTTTTACTCCCTCTCCATTTTTAAATGGCACCCTTAATTGTTCCCACTATTTTTGTCAAAGGCTAGAAGGACTGTAATCAGAATCCTTCACTGTCACTACCATTCCCTTACTGAAATGTTCTGGTTTTATGAGACATTTTGTTCTCTTCACACAATCCTGTGGTGCTAAGTCATCCTTGGAAGCAACCACAGATCAAGACGATTGGGTGTCAGTTTTTCCTGGTTCTCAGCATACCTAATAAAAGATAGCACGTCTTCTTGCAAACCTTATACCCATCAGATTATAATACTTCTACTACTTTGGCAGCCATTAACAGCATATTCATAAATAGTTCTGTGGCAAGTTCAAAGCCAAGAAAAGATGAAGAAGGGAGCACTACATCCACTGGGGGCTTTTTTTTTTTTTTTTTTGAGCTTGCTTAAAGGCACAGTCTACTAACTGAAGCAATAACACCCCTTGGGTGGGGTTAGCATAGTTTAAACTGTCAATGTTCGCTTGGGGCTTTTTCTCTTAGTTGCCAGAATTCCTATTCCAGCATATATGGGCTCTGTCACTGAGATACATTTCCAACTTCTTTTTATTTCAGTTAAACCAACACAAAAATACAAACAGTTCTCTCTACTGTTTCAGCTCATTCTGCCTCCTGTTGCAAGCGTTCAAGCATACACAATACATGGAAACAAGACTAGCTTTTTGCCCTTTGCCTGTTTGGGAAACTGAAATTGCTCCAAACTACAGTGTACTTTATTTCAGATGCCAGTTGTGTCCGACCTCTCTCATTCCATTAAGCCCTTTGCTAAATCATTACCAGAAAAGTATGATCAGCAACAAGCCAGAACATTCTGTCTCAAAAAAGTAAGCTATTATATTGAAACAATGTTACTGAAACAAGAATTTCATGTCTGGACTTCTGCAGGGTAGAGTTTTACAACAATTTTAACTTCTTGCAGCACTGTAACTTTCATAGTAAATCAGCTGGGAAGATTGAAGTGAAAAGCGTTTTCTGTAAACATAAAATGTTAGCAGTTTACTTTGACCAAACAAAAGGCAGATCTGCTGTTGTAAGATTTCACTTCAAGAGATGAAAAATAAAACTAATTTCCTGGTTCATTTGTCATGCTCATTTTGAAGTTGTCTCATAAAAGGCATTCCCGCCTCAAATATTATGGTGCAGTTATAAGCCTGTTACTCATGATGCTCAAGATCTACAACCCATTCAGATGTAGTCCCTAGAAAGTCAGCTGCTCATGATGATCATGGATGAACATGGATTTTAGCTTTTCAACATCCAGCAAATCAGGACATCAGCCTTAAATACTGTAAAAGCTTAGAAGCTGTAAATGAATACAAAACCAAACAGGTTCTTTTTCATATTCAGATGTCTTTTGCATGTATATCCTCCACAGATTAAATCTATAAAAGAAACAAAAACTTAACAGCTTGTAATTCCACAGCAATGTGCATTATACTTATGTATGGGTAATCCAAAGAACATTTTACCAGTCCTCCATGTTCCCCACTGCTTCTTCACCTCTACCAACACCTATGCTTCTTATACTGTACAAATTTTCTTCTGATGAGGATTATCTGAAGATAGGCTTTTAAGAAACAGTACTTTTAAAGTATGCAAGTCTTTGGAGATGCAGATCACATACCTGAGAATAACAGAAATATTACTGAATCACCTGAAAAAGATAAAAGGGAAAATCCAATGGTTATCATTAAAGAAAAATCTTTTCCTAGTTACAGCAGCACAGCTGATAGCTTGATTCCAGAAACCTGACTGTTTGAGAATAATTAAAAAGATAATAAAATCGGTTAATGCTAAGGTTGATCACAGCTAGTTGGCTGTTTTAGAAATAGGATATTTTTCAAAATTAATAAAGATAGACATTAAAAGGAAGCAAGCAGCCAGGAAAAAAAAAAAAAAAAACAAAACCAAAGTCAGCAGGATCATTAAGGAATGTGAATACATTAATAGTGACAGATGAGGCTAATGTTGCTGAAGGCCTGAATAAAATATTTGCTTTAACATTCATGCAAGAATTTGGAGGCCATCCCTGAGACCAAAATACATTTTCATATGGGAGGGTGACATGGTGAATGAAATCTGAAACAGTTTTATTATTCCAGAGCTCACAAAATAGTTCAACAATTAAGACAATGTAAAGCTGATATTGCATCAGCTTGCAATGAGAATAACAGAAAACTGGGTACTCCTAACTTGCTCTTTTCCTACAGGGAAGATGATACAACAGCAGGAACTAGGAGATGACAGTATTGCACTGAGACCTATCAGAAACAAAACGTCTGAGCTCCTGGCTAAAATAGTTCCTCAGTTCCTAGCATGGTGGGCAAGAAGATGGCTTGTGCTATTTCCACTCTTTTGCAAAATATCACAGGCCACACTTATCTAGCTTCCAATAAATTGGCTTAAAAACTAAAAACAAAATTATAATGACCCCTTTCTGACAGACACAAACAGCAGGAATGAGCCATGCTCCCTGCAGGCCACTGTCAGCCACGTGAACTTTATCAGATTAACTACACAAAAACCAGCTGGCAGGATCTGCTCAGGCTCACAGGCAGCCTTTGACAGAGTTCTTCAACAAAAGTCTGTTAGAAAACCCAAATAACCATATGATAAAAAGTTAAGTACTAGCTCAAATTCAGAAACTGTCCAGGGGATATAAATTAAAGAAGGAATATTTGGTTTACTGTCAGTATGGCTAAAGAATAACAGTAATGCCTCAAGATTCTGTACAGCACTGTTTTCTTCGGCAGTTTGAGAGAAAACATGAAAATTTCATTATATTTGGCCAGCTTATTCAAAAAAACAAAACCAAATTGATCATCTGGAATAGATTTGGCAAGCAACATCCAAAGACACAAATTTGTGGTTTCATTGGGTAGATTTGACCATGTCCTACACAAGGAAAAGTTGTTGGGCCTGTTCCTCAAAAGCGCAACAGGCTGTGCTGTGGAGTTATGCCACTATTGCTGAAGAGATTCTGACAAGTTTTCTCCGATTGCCATGGCTAACGTGTCTAATTCTGTTTCCAAGCTGCAAGCTTGCCACATCTGTCATAGATTTATACACCTTATCTCCTGAATAAAGGAAATGGTAAATATAGCTAATTTATCATAATCACATGATGAATTTTAGGCAAACATTAGATTTTCTGTTGAAGAAAATTACTCCTGTTCTTTTTGTGAATGAGCAAGGTCATCCAGAAGGCATCTTTCACCTGCCAGTCTTCTGAATCACAGTGTTGAGTTGAATTTCTTTGTATCCCACAGGCCACTTTCTTTTTAATAAAATGAAAAAGCTTTCCATGCACATTTCAGCATGAAAGCCATGTAACTCCCTATTCTTTGTACTGATCGCAGCACCTAGGTAAGAGAAACATCTGGTAGAGCACAAATACTGCAGAATAATCTTCTTTGGGTTATCATTCTGTATTGCCATTATGAAATGGGTTTTTTCTAACCAGATAGCTAGAATAAAAATTTTAAATCAATCTAATGTACTATGATTAAATGAAGGAGAAAATTAAGTTAGGACCATACAGATCTCAAGGCTTCTGCAGCATTTGTTGCCTGTTGTAGGTGCAGGAGGGACTTGTTATAGGTAGGAAGAAACTGAAACTTTCCACAGACTCTTGGAATATCAGAAAGATCAGGTATGACTTTATGTGCAGTAAATGTAGCTTTTCATTACATAACAATAAACTACTTTGCATTACATGCAGATGAGAGATCTAAATGAGTTATCATTTTTGGCAGTATCTGTCAGGGTTTTTCTGAGATGCTCACTTCTAGTGGGTAAACAGCAGAATCGCACAAAACAAAGAAGGTATGGCTGGTTCAGTTCTGCTGTTACTATTAAATCCTTTCCCAAATAGAGACTTTAGGTCACTGGGCCATAGGTATGTGGGTCCTTCTGCAAAGCTAACTTACACACAAGAAGAACACATACATTCATCATGCCCTCTCATATTTTGTAGGAATTGTTCAGGCTACAAATACTGTCCCATTTACCTGTCCAAAATTACCACTGTTTTGGTAGAAAATGCCTAGCAGCTTTACAAAGTCAGTTGTTAATTTCTTTCTCTTGCTGTGAACTGGTGTTTTTCAGTAGCTAAATATTTTCCTAGGAAGAAGGCTCAATGCAAATCTGCAACAGGTATAGCTATCCTTCACTCATTTTCATTCTTCTCCTCCATTGGAACTTGCCCTACACTTTACTACTTATCTTTTTCAGTAAAAGGTACTATTTCAGTTAATGATGTTTGCTGTGTGCAGCATGCTGGTATGGCTTTCTCTTCCGTCCCGTAATTTGAAAGACCTAGTTGTGTCTTGATATATGAAACTGTCTAGCTTTACTGGTGACTGTACTTTTCATGTCCACCCACTTTTCCTGATTTTTCACCTTGATTTAGTGCATGTTTTTAAAATAATTTTGAGATGTGTTACAGGAGGGAAGGAGGACAAATATAGTACTAGTGCTTATGACACTGTCTCTGCAGTCTTATACACAAAAACGACTGAGGTAACTTAGAGGAATTGGGAAGCGTTAGAGCAAGGCACTCACACAGGTAAGTGATTTGCACAAGTGGAACATGCGGTACTTCCCCGTGGACTGGTTTACATGAGGTGTAAATTGTTTGTGTAGAGATGTTACACCAGCATGTTTTCTATCTGAAGCAAAATGCAACAAAATAGAAAGCCTCTGCCATAGTGAAATAACAAATTTAAACCAGCCTGTTTGCCCGTTGCTATAGTGACCAGCTGCAGTAAGTGCTTTGCAGAAATTTCAGGCACAGGCTATATGAATTGTTTATATAATCATATTTGTATGCAGACAGATCTCTGCCTTAATAAAAAGAAGTCACTGTATCACAGGAGAGATGTGTGCTTTACTGGCTGCATTAGCAGAACAGATGTAATACATGACTCTAGTACGAATAAAGCAAGAGACTGAATTTTCACTATGAATTTTTAAGAGTCATTACTCTATGATGTGTCTGTTCTGGGACATGAAATAGAACATTCTCTCTTTAGGGCTGTCAGTCAAGCACATCAGCCAGCATTAAATTAACTTGTAAACCATCTAGATATTGTTTCTCTTATACAGTAAATATTTCCCAGAATTACAAAAAATTTTATATAATCATAGAGTTTAAAGAAAATAAAAGCCCTGTTAGAGGGACATCTACAATCTGGAGCGAAGCCTTAGGAATGTCCTCATAAAACATAATATTTAGTCAGAGATGACCATTACGTCTGCGAAGAGAATTTGAAATCTGAAGTCCCCTATGGATATTTTATTTCTGCTTTAAAAGAGTTGGATTGCTTGTAAAAAGGGATATGTTCAAAAGCTCTAGAGCCTCTTGCTTAAATCTAAGAAGATGCAAAATAGGAAAGTTATAGCTATATTTCCCTACACTTGAAATGCAGTTTTAACCTCTTTCAGCATTGTAAGAGGAGATTTAAAACAACACACATTACAAAGTAAAACATCTAATGAGAGCCTTAATTACAGAAAAGCAGAGCATTTCACCACTTTACACTCAAGATGTGATTAATACAGTCCAACATACTACTTTGTTATGGATTTGAAAACATTTAAGCAAGAGAAGTTATGATTTTAGTATATGTCAATTCTAAGCACATTACTAACTCATCTAAAAATATAGTCTCACAAAAGAGAAACATGTATAACAAAAAGAGAAAAAGCATGTACAGAATATTGGTAAGATATGTCAGAGTAATTCTGTGTTCATTTTTTCCTACTTTTGGCTGAAGCATTTCAGAATGAAATTTAGCCTGGTATGCATAATTCTGTATTCTAAGCTTTATTTTTAATTCTTGACATAATTTGGCACTGCAGTAACGGATTTAGTATAAATTCACATCAAACTCTCTTCAAACACTTAGCTTTTGGGACAGTTCACCATCCTATTTTAATTCTCTGCACATCTGGTGGCATAACTTTGTTTCTATGGCTGTTCTTCCATTATTTTATTTTTCCCCACTTACTGACACACTTCCCAGGTTAGAAGCTTACTGACTGTTAATGATTTCATCATCTATCATTTAATTACTTGTATTTCTTTTTAAAAAATTAGACTACTGCACAGGTCAAAAGGTTGCCTTGCTGCTTTGGTTAGCAAGAACACGAACTCTTCACAGTCCACTAGCTGACTTTGAAAGTGTTCTCCATTTTATTAACCAAATCTTACCCAACTTCTATTGATAAACACAATAGCATGCATTGATTAAGTATGTCGATATTTAAGGAAGCAAATCAGCCTTCTTTCAGCTGATTAAAATTCCTCCCAGTTCTTTGTTATTCTGGTCTGACTCTTATCTGACTTTTTAGTGAGATGCTATGGGAATTCTGTTTAAAAAAAACTTTTTTTTCTATTCCGTTTTAAAGCACCAATTCTTTTCCCTAATCTATGTCACTAAGAGGTGGAACATTGCCAGAAATAAAAAAATCTGATTGCATTTGTACCTCCTAGAATACTCTTAGAAGCTTTTTGCCTGCATTTGTGTTAAATGACCTGGGGATGTTTTTTCTCCCTTAGTTATTTGATTAGTTAGTTTCCACTCTGAATAAGCACTTATATGTTTCTCTGACTGTAAATATATTTATCAGAAATAAAATTATCAGAATATAACCCACTTAGACTATATGAGCTTAAATTTGCACAGCTCTCCCTTTTTCAGGAAAAAACGAAAATATTTTAGGGGGAAAAATACAGATAATTTTGAAAACATCTAAGTATACAGTAGTAAACTACTACCCAAATGTCATGGAGGGAAAATAAAGGAAACTGAGTTAGTGACAAAAAATCCATTCAGTTTGTTTCCAATGGATTTTTATTTACTGGAACGGGATGAAAAATTCACCGCAAAGTTTTTCATGAAATTTTTTTTCATTGCCTAGAACCATACTAACTAGAAACACTTAAGACAAACATTGTGATGTTTTCTCAAACCAGAGCACTGTTTTGTGAAACTTTTGTTGCTTTTGCCAGGCAGGGGTAGTTTGTGTTTGGTACTGCCATTCACAGTACATCTGTGATGTGCCCTGCCTGGCTGGCTGTCAGGGGGTTATTGGATTGCTGCTTCTCACAAGCAACTTCAATGCTTCAAGTGCCCTCTCCACCGTTAGCACCAGCGGCTGCAGGAAACTGGTGTCTGCCAGCGCAGGAGTGAGACAAGTCTTTGCTGCATGCTCCTGAACATCGCAAATACGAGCAACTGTGAGGCAGCGAACGGTCACTTGTATGAGCCACCCCATGTTATAGCATGCAACAGTCAATACCGCCTCTTGTTTAAAAGAGCTTCATCCCCCATAACAAAAGCTTTTCAAGTATATATTCTTTTGCCAGTTCCCTACCTGTCTCTCTTCCTCCTCCTTACCTTGTATGTGGCTGTTTCTAGTGCCCTGCTGTTACACTACTTGGAAATGATGAGCTAGAAATGGTTCTGACCTACCTGTGGAAGAAGAAATGGAAGCTGGGAAAACATAAAGACTACACAATTAAAAAAAGAAAAAAGAATCATCAGCATTTACCCTAACTGCAGGATTATTAATGTGTAACAGGTAGGGAGGAAATACTGAAAAATGCTAGGAAATCTCATAGCTATATTCCACAACAGCTTTCTAAGGAAGACAGCTTGGCACAATGATTTCAAATCAAATCAATGGTTATTCATGAAGTCTTGCAATCAATGTCATGTTTCTGATCACATGGCACCAGCTTCCACTCAAGAAACTGGTGCATCCTTAGAACTGGCTATAAATACTGAAGAACACAAATCACATTATTTTAACATATGCAAGAAGTGCTATTTTTTACTTTTGATTTTTGCATACTATTTTTTCCTGTCCAAGGAAAAATGTTTTCCTTCTATTCCATTATTTTCCTTTTACATTTTGCAACTAATCTAGATAAAAATATCTTGTCACCCCTTCCTAGTGTTTCTGCTGAATATTTATTGCAAGATCCTTCAATATGCTGTGTTTAAAGCCCACCCTTTTGTTCCTTGTTTTCCTTGTAAATTAAGATTTGATCTTACTGTTCTGAATGGAGGAATCTGACGAATCTTTACTATGGATTTCTTGTAATTTAAACTTCACCTTTAAAGCAATTTTTTTATTTCTAACCTTTAAAGAGCCTCCTTCCTTTTCAATGTTTAAAATGTGTTCCTTTCTGCCTCTTTGCTAATTCTAATTTAAAATCTGAGGGTTTTTTATCCTTTTCTTAATGTCACTAAATGAGTTTTTTTCCCCTGCTAAGTTATTTGTAAAGTTGCTATAAAAATAAAATAATCATTAATTCTATACTTCAGATGTAACTTCTGAAACACTTTACTGGCTTTATGTGGAACCTGTGCTCCTAAATAATTCACTTAACTCTAATGCAATCACATTTAAAAAAGCAACATGATAAAGTAAGGCCAGACTGCTATTTCTGATAATGACCAATAGCAAACAAAGAAAATAGAATTAGCGATTTTATACAAAGTTTTGTAGAAATAGCATTATTACAGTTGCAAAACTAAGAGTATGATTATTTGTAAGACGATACAGCTTAAATTAAACTGGCTAGCCAACCTACAATGAAATTATATTCTAAGAAGAATCCAGACACCACATGAAACATAATAAAAGGTGGATTCTGAGAATGTTTTCCACATTAGCTGTTTCTGGAATTAGGTTGGGAAGAGAAATGGTGAATTTCACCATAACAAAGAGCCCTTATACATATTATTGGTTTCACCAAGATTCTATCACAGTATTGTATGTACTATAATATGTATTTATCAGAGTGAAAGATAATTTCCTCTATGCCTTTACTATCATTTCCCCATACCATTAGAGTAGTCTTAGATGAGTTTTCCCACTAATACAGCAATACAGACAAAGAAAATTTTATACAGCGCTAACAAAATAATTATTGGTTTGTTCAAATTACTCACAGTCAGTAAAGGAAGATAAACACAGATGATGTTTAATTGAAAACAGAAAAGTAACATCCTCAAACAGTAGGAATGATCCAAGTTACCTTGCATTAAAATTGATTTGTTATTAGGAGTAAAAATACAAGTACCTCACATACCTAATGAGAAAAAACAAAATCAATGGTCATCTGTGTGGGGTTTTATGGCAAATTCTTTATTGATTTGAAATAAATTGAAATTTAAGAAGTCAAAGAGATTAATTTACTGTATTACTTAACTACTATTCAGCAAACAGCAAGAGTAAGACTAGTGTACATGGCCAAAGAGACAGAATAAAAATTATCCTAACAGAATGTCCATGTATAAATGGATACACTGAAATAACAACCTAAATCTGGTTAATTCAGCAGCTCTCTCTGAATTTAATTATTCTAATTAAAATCATCAAGCATCTACCTGCCATGAGACAATTACAGGCTTGCCTCTTCATATCCAAAAGAAAATGCAAAGCTTCACAACTGAAAAGCAATCTATTACTACAGGATACAAAACCAAAAAGAAAAACATTATTGTCTCTGAAACTATGACACTTCCCCAAGACTGGAAATGGAATATAAGATAGATGTATTTGAACAGGTATATACTTGACGCAGTCGTGTGTTTTACAGTATGTTTCCATTTAATCAGGTAGCACAAAGGAAAGACTTTAAAGACCAAAAAAGTAGTGAGAGGTAAGACCTTTCACACCTCCTGTCATCCCATTTTAAGGGAAAAGGTTCTTGCTTTTTATCCCTATATCTCAAGTCTAAAAAGGAAATGCTTAAAAAAACAGACAAAAATAATCAGGAGTTCTGTCTGCCCCCAGAGTCAAATACCAACACCCAAAACCAGGGAAAGGATGGCACACTCTCCTAGGCTGCTTTGTAATTGAAGATGCAGTCTTGCAATACCTTATTCTTTTTCCACATGTTCTGTCTTGCTTTCTGTGTCTCGTATCATCACGAGCACGAGGCAGACTTTTTGAATTCAAAAAGAGTAACATAATACAAAAGCTATAGCTGTGAGGGAGTCATGAAACCCAGTGATGCATGAACATGAGTTTGTAAACAAGCATCAAGAGCTGTGAACATCATTAGAAGCACAATCCAAAAAGAATTACACAACCACTGGTATAACCCCTCAGAGAACTTAAATAGGAAGCAAGTCCTATGTCACCATCATGCCTCTAAGTAAATCATCCACATTTTCATGTTACCTTCCTCTGTCTATATATGAACGCAAATGCAAGTGAAGTATGAAGATGTATTATGTCCCCTATATAGAACATTCACTTGGTACAACCAGTAGCAAACATTAATTGCAGATGGGCTCAAAGAATGTGTTTGAGACATCCTGAAGACAAAAACAGAACCTGAATCTCATTTTAGGAGGTATTTCTAGAAGGACTTGTCTCAAAATAACCAAGTCCAAAAATCCAGAGGGTTTTAGATAGAGGAATGTTAACTACAGGAAAAGCGGAGATGCTAGTGCTGCAACATCTTGCACCCCACACAGAAAAAAGTATATCAAGCTTCCTTTTTATGTAAGTGCATTACACTTTGAAATATTAATTTCTACATTTATATAATCTGCTCCCAGGCCCTAATGACAATAAAAATTATTGTATGCTACTATAATAAAGTGTAGAAACTAGGATAAACTGAAAACCATTGTTGAACAGCTGAATAAGGCAACACCACTACAAGGAGGTTCCAGTAAAAAGGAAAAGTATTTGCAGGCTGCAAAGAGCCTGAAGACAGACAGCTTGACATGCAGTTATGCACAAGTCTACATTGACAGAGATGTAGATAGGAGTTAAATAGACTCAGGTATTGGAAGTACCTTCCTAGAGTCATGAAACATTATTTATCATTTAAATACCATTATGTAACCAATATTCCAGCCATGATCTCATTTCTGTTTCAGAATAACAAGAAAGGGATTGGAAAGCTTTAGAAGCACTGATCATTTCAGAGAAAAGGTACACTGCCAGCCGAACACGAACTTTAACCCACAGTACTTCTCTCCCAAACTGCAGTAGGCTCATCAGTGAACAGCATTTCCTTTAAAAATAGCTGCACAGCGTGACTTTGTGAGGACTAAGAATGTGCTAATGCGATAAATACCTGTGACAAACATGTTTCACACTATTAAACAAGCACACCAAACCTGGAGAAAAGTGTTTGAACAAAAGGGCATGTTTTAAAATAAGCTTTTGAAGGAAAGATCTGAAAGACTCTTTGAGGACTCTCAAGTGGTACTTCTGTTATACTACTGCTTTCAAGTTTTAATTTTCTGCTGAGATAAGGCATTACTAGAGTGGGTTAAGACCACCCAGTCATCTACCAAAAATTCAAGTGCATCATACAGTGCTGAGTGACTCAAAAACTGCAGTCTGCAGACTATGAAACATGCCAGTGGCCCTACAGAGCAGTAATCAATCACAAGAGTCTGTCAAGAGCAACTAGAAACAAGCCTGATGAAGAAGCTGAAATCAGTCTAAACACTTCGCTGATGTTTCTGTATGAGCTACAGGGATGAAAGCATTTTTAAAAAGCAGGAAAGGGTAACTATTCCTGCTAGAATTGGATGGTCAATTCACTAAGTAAACTAAGAAATCTACTTGTCTGTGCATAAGGAAGAACTCTGAGTTGAGGAGCTTTTCAGAAAGTTAATCTCTCACTGCTGAGCACTGAGAAGTCCAACACCTCCAGCCTATTATCCTGAACATGTGACATTGAGAAGTGCATTGTTGAGTTGCCTCGATATCTATCAAGATCCGGCCTGTTACACATTTCAGTGATGTGAGCTTTGTCTTCAGAGGCATTTGTAATATTATAAGTATTTGGACAGAGATATTAGGATCTGCATTGAAATGATATCTACTGGACACATACATTAATTTTCATTTCCTCCATTTCTTTTTTCCCCCCCAATGGATCAATGAGGTGTTTAATTTATATGCTATCCTCTAACCCACGAAAATTACTACCCTTCTCCATCTTCCCTCTTCCGTCCCCTTTCTTTTTAACAAAAAAGAATAAAACGTGAAAACCAACAGGTGCCATCTAAACTGAGACTACACAATCACAGGGGTTTGTTTTGTTTTTTTCCATAAATTGGGCCAGGGCAATCACATTTTGTAATTGTTTCAGATGCAGCTCTGGCTGAAGCTTTGGCGTTTTATTACAAAATCCCAATTTGGAATAATTATCCTCTCTGATAATTTTTTTTAATAAAAATGGAAGGTTGAAGTTAGAGATGCTATTAAAAGTGCAGTTTGGAGCCACATAGCACTAAAATGCCAAAGCAAAATATTTTTTGCAGATCCTGCCTTAGCAGAGGCAGAAGTGCATCTAGAAACAGCTCTAACATCTTCGGCCGTGACATTCACTTTTAATGGCAACAATTACCTCTATTTACAGTCAGTATCATTTTGACATCTTCCCACAGAGCACATCTGCAGCTTTAGAATTGCTAGCTCAGATACCTATGACAACGTAGCCACGCAGCATGGAGATCTCTGCAGCCTAACAAGATCAATCTAGGGCATTGCGTATTGAAGCAGTTAATAGCTGAACTGCTGCAGCTACCCTAATATCCCCTACAGGGATATTAGAAAGTGAAAATAATACTCCATCAGCCAATTCACCAGGAGTTGTAATTGCACATTTGATTGCCCACAGCCATCACCCAAGGAACCTTCCTACATCCGGGCTGTCACCATTTTCTGCTTGCAGTGAGACTCAAGCTCACAGGAATGGGGCAGCCCATTCCCTAGGCCAGCTCCTCAGCCCTCCGCTCAGATTCCCAGGTTTTCAGTCTTTGCAACAGCAATTGCAGGCTATAAAATTCCTTCTCACATCACCGCACTTGCACCTAACCAGAAATGAGGCTAGGATGGGATGTGCTGCTAGCTTTCTAGCAGAAGATGACACACAACTACTAACTGGCATAAGAATGAGCTCAGCTAAGTCTTGCCCTCCTTACCTTCCTGTAGGCATTGATCAATACCTTTTGTCTGTTATTACTCCTTATCCTGCCTTAACGAGTTCTAATATGACTCTAAAAAGTGGACTTCCAGATACACCAAAAAGGTTTTAAGAAGCTATAATCCATCCTTGAAAGCAAGGCAGCTCTCCTCTTAGAAAATAGCTAGGTCACCCAGAACAGTATTCACTTTAAAATGTAACACTTTGGAACATTGACCTCTCAACTCCACTTGCTACCAGCATGATAAATACAATGATTTATATTATTACTAAAAAACTTTTAAAAACCTTATCAGACAACACTTTCAAAGCAAGCACATTGAAAAATTTAATCTCAGAAATTCTGTAAACAATGCTTCTGCTTTATTAGTAAATAGATGAAGCAAAACAAAAAAAATTGCATGACCTTCCTTCCAATTGCCCTATACAGAAGCTATATCCAGCCTACAAGACATGAAAACCTGCCAGTTTCCTTTCGATTCCTGTGTTTTAACCCTCATTGTTTTGCATATTACCCACAAAATCTATGCTTGCAAACAAAAGCCTTCATTAAGTAGTTTCAGCAGAAGATGAGGCAAAACATTACTCGAAAAAACCCTCCAGCCAGCTGGCCAAATTTCTTTGCAATGGAAAAAAAAACCTTTTGACACACAGTAACATGCTGCTGCTGGCAAGCCTGGTGCAGTGTAGTACCAAATTACCACTTTGACAAAATAGATAGATGTCATATTATCTAAAGGACAAAGGCTAGATTTATTTCAGCCCTCCTTTATTTTAGAATAAGAAACAGGCACCTTACAGCATTGATTGCTCCTCTAATTGAGCCTTAGATTAGTGTTGGTTATGCAGTAACTTTTTTCTTTGTTCCAAAAGTTAATTTTGTTGAGCTGAGTTTTATCCCCTTTTTTTCTCCATAAAGCAGGTATGAAGTCTGGGCCCATGCTCTACTCTGACTGATGAAAACAGCATGAAAGAAACTTTAAGGACAAAAACATAAATTCTCAGAGGCATTCCAGAAATGATCTTTTAGATCCTAATTTCTTTTATGAAAAGCATTTCCAGATTACTTGCAGATTAAGTGCTGAGATAAAGCATACTTACGTGAGCGTATTCCAACTAGGATATTTGTGAAGTAATGGCAATTTAAGTGTGAAATTCCAGAGAAACAGCTTAGGGAAAAGAAAAAAAGTATTCTCTGTTCCTGCATAGATCCCCCCTGCCCCCAAGGGTGGGATGGGTGGAACAGGAGCAGAGGAGATGACATACAAAAGCAGAGAACAAGACAGACCTCAGACCAGTCAGTGGCACTAGGAACAAACCACTCACATTAGATGTACTTACCTTTTACTTACCTTTAGATTCTTGCTCTGTTCAAACCAGACCTCTCCTGTGACCAGCCAATTGCCAAACCCCTTAGCTACTCACTCCAAGGTTAAGATTTCAGTCTCTTGCTTAAGGATTCTATTTTGTATAAATAATTAAATATTTATTGGAACAGAGCTGAATGTGATTCTCACACATTGCAGGTGAATGTAGTAACCACTGTTTGGACCATTTTGGAGGCAGTCTCTTTAATTTTATACTTCTGGTTTACTAAAACAGGCTTGTGATTTAATCACATTATCTGCAGGAAAATGTGACTGCTACAAGGCATAGATAAACACAAAAAAAACCTCCTGTGAGGATGAAGGTAATAGGGAAAGATTGTTAGCATTAAAAAAGTTTATCTCTCTAGCAGTCCAAGTGTATAAAACTGCAAGTATTCTTCAGACTAGGAACACGGTGTTCTGTACAATAGCTGGCTGGGTAATTCCTGATACTTTTGAAACCAGCCTGAAGAGTGAGAAATAAGGCAGTGTGGTTATCTGTAGCAAATGTAGAGCTTACCTGAAGCTCTGCAGTTCCCCTCCTTATCTGAAGTGCTGCAAGGGGCACACTGATTGATTACAGGGAAAGGAGGTAGTTATGTCAGACTTGGCTTTGCACCCCCTAATTAACGCTGAGGGGTTTCCTCCTGTTGTAACTCTCCACAAGCTCCAGGCACTGCCTCATCTCAGGGAGGAGGGGACTGCCTCTGCTACATCAGCGGCTGGTTGTGCCACAAAGGGAGGAAGATTTAAAATTAAAAGAATAATGCTGTTGAACAATGATGTAATTTTCTGACTTGTTAGGAGATGACTTCGCAAACAACCTAGCTGCTACACAAGACAGCACTTCAGACATGCCTCCCTGCTCCCTGGCACCAGGGCCTTCATCTTCTTGCCTGACTACAAGCATCTGCCTGTAATCTAGTCATCAAGGCAAAAGCTTGCTCACCACAAAAGCCCACAGGAGTCCAGCCAAGTGGCCAGGCACACCAGCAGGTCCCTGGGCCTGTAGCATCACAGCCACAGAACAACTCATTGCACCTATGCAAGGTGCCAAGAGCACCACGACAGGTGAAAGGCATGGCTAAACCCCGTCCCTGTGGGCTTCTCAGGTAACCTGAGACAGCCCTTTGTCTACATGTACTGCAGCAATATATTCCCATTTGGCAGGTACAGGAGTGGGGCATGGAGCCATTGTATGCCATTCCCAGAGAAAAATCATGGGAAAGTCTAGTACTATAGCAAAGAACATTTTCAGTTGCTCTACTGCTTATGAAGTATTCTAGGTCTTTTTCCTCCACTGATGCAAATTCAGAGTTCACAGTCTGGTGTATCTTCCCTTACACCAATAAAGTTTATCCCAATATTAAAGAATTTGTACTGGAGCAGCTCTGCAGTTTAACATAGCTAATAATTATTTTATGAAAAAAAAGGAGGTGGGTGGTGAGCTAAGAGTAATGACAAAGCTTGCACCACTTTAGCTTTACCTCCCATGTGTTTTTTCATGAAAACAAATTAATTTAAATATTGTTTAAAGTTAAGATAATATATAACCAGTTATTAATCTCTCTTTGTCTAATTAATCATTTAGTGAGTTTTAAACTAGAATCTCCAACTCAATTGATTTGCCTCAAAAGCCATTTTATATACTCTAGGCTCACAGCTACAGTTGTAAAATCTTTTGCATAGAATGTATAATTTTTATTAACCTAGATGAAGACATGAAAATATCAATGCTTAATTACCAGAATCTGTGTTGTCTAGGAATCCTTTGGGAAAAGTGGATTCAGAAAACAGGAATATAAATTCAATCTGCTGTCAGAAAGGTCAGATTAATACAATTTGTCATACATTACTGTCCAGGGTTCAGGTATGATAAGCAGGGACAAGACATGCTGCATGCAGTTTATTCCTCCTGGAAATATTTGTATGGCAGTAATTTATCTACTCAGTAAAGACATGAAGAGACAGGGAAAAGGTTAAAGACAAAGCTCAAGGTTGCCGAGCTTTGAGAAAGAAATAAATAGCAGAAAGGCTAAACAATAAAATGGGGCCAAGGCCAACTAGGTAAACCATGGGGTAAACTTAATTGCACATCCAATAAGCATAAAATGTAGTACAACAGACTAGATGCATAGGGAGAATTATTTTGCACCTGCTTAAACATTTCTTGAAACAAAGTGTTTTTACCAGCTTTTCTTTGACAGCTATGCAAGAAAGCATTCTGGAATTAGTTTCTCATTTAGGAGGCAGGGAATCAGAATTATTTAGGTTGGAAAAGACCTTTAAGATCATCAAGTCCAACCATAAACCCAACCCTGCAGAGTCCACCACTAAACCATGTCCCTATGCGCCTCAGCCACACGTCTTTTAAACACCTCCAGGGATGGCGACTCAACCGCCTCCCTGGGCAGCCTGTTCCAGTGTCTGACAGCCCTTTCAGTGAAGAAATTTTTCCTAATATCCCATCTAAACCTCCCCTGGTGCAACCTGAGGCCATTTCCTCTTGTCTGATCACTTGCAACTTGGGAGAAGAGACCAGCACCCACCTCACCACAACCCCCTTTCAGGTAGTTGTAGAGAGTGATAAGGTCTCCCCTCAGCCTCCTCTCCTCCAGACTGAACAACCCCAGCTCTCTCAACCGCTCCTCATGAGACTTGTGTTACAATGTTCACAGAGAGGCAAGTAGATCATTAGTCATCACTATAACATCAAATACCTTTAAGAAAAAATTAAGAAATTTAAGAAAATTCAAAAATGTAAGAAAAATTAAAATTTAAGAAAAATATTTAGAAAGGACAAACTGAATCTAATTTCAAACATATAATCTGCTAACAAAATGCATCACTCCGAGTTGAGTGCACAAACCTTGTGTTAGTCAACAGTTATTTCCCTTTGTATTTAAACATTTCTCCTTCTGCACTTCAAAGGGGAATTAAAGCTGCAAAATAAACTTACATTTGTCAATGACGTAAGTGATTGGAAGGACAAAACTCTGAGATGAGAAGGGTCCATTCAAAGCTTAGTCCCTTGAGGCTCAAGTGTCATCAAGACTTTAAGCACAATTTTATAATACAATTCCTGCACAAAGGAGATGACTGGAAGTTGTGCTAGCAGCCTCATCTTTTCACATTTTGCTCCTTAACCTACTGACAACCTGCACAATAGAATCACCGTTGGCGTCTGGCACAGGAACAGGCAAAACTGTGCTGGTATTGAAAGCAGAAGAGTTACATTTTTATTGGTATCTTCATAAATGTAAAGCTGAATTTTAAAAAAGGGAAGTAAGAGGCTGTCAAGAGATAAGCTAGCCTTAAAATGAAGTGCAAGAGAAAAATGCTAACTAACTACACATCATGAAGGCAGCTCGCTCAGAATTACAGTTTTGCAAAGATGACAGAGAAGAACCAAAAAATTACTTTTTAGCCCCAGTCCTTTAATAAGGATTACACTCAGGAAATAAAGGCATAACATCAAAGAATGAAATATGGCATGTGACCTGATGAACAGCTTAGGGATACTAAACTACTGCCAGTCTTAGCATTAGGCTTTCAACTTGACTCAAGTATTTCTTTATAGTCACTAAGTAGCAAACATTTATGGGTTTGTGCATGTGGAGATACTGCAATGGCATTTATGTTCATCAAAACGCAAAGGTTTGTCCTGAAGTCAAGTGTCCTGAGCAGAATAAAACGGAAGCAGAGGGCTAGGAAAGCTGCAATGAATTCTGTGGTTCACATAATGGAAAGAAATGCTTGTAAATTTCACCTTCCTCTTTCTTTCTATCAGCTGCTCACACTAAAACAAATCATGTAGTGAAGTGGATTTTCATTGTCATCTTAATGTAAGAATGGCTAGAGTGAAAAAATCTGGAGCAGACTATTCACATCCACTTCTAGGCAACGCACTCATTTCCAGTGAAGGCATACACCTGCCAAGCTACTTTCAAAAATTATTCCAAAATCAAATGGCTGTCAACACGCTTCCCTTCTTAACACCATATTTGATCCCGTTTCATAGGATGTCCCGAATCACTTAGGAGTTAGTATTTTCCTACGTACATTTCACACAACAGTTCAAAAACTGACCTACAACTCTTGAAGACAGTTTGAAGAAGGCATCTGGATTTGTAATTAAAAATCAGAGAGGCACTGAGAAGGAAGAGTCCTCAATCAGACAGTCCTTCCAATTTTTCCCTCAAAAACTAAAAATGTGCAACAGTGAGCCACTGAAGTGCCTTTGTTTTACTGAATGTTCCACAGCTGTGGGCTGGTAAGACTGCAGTGGAAAGTAATTTATTACATTTTCCATTAATTTCCAAAACTTCAGCTACCACAAGTGGCATACAGTTTTAAAAACTTTAGAATAATGCACTGAAAGGTACAGTACGAATACCACTAATAGACAGAGAGACATCTATTTTGATTTCTCTTTATTCAGATTAATGAGTTTAGTTAGATGCTGTCCTCCCTAAGGAAAAGGTGCACAGGCACTGGTAGCTGTTGGAAGTAAACAGCTGGGGACAGAAAGACACAGAAGACTGAGTGATGCTACCCTTCCAAATGCTAAGTTTTCTAGAAAATCCTTCAAGTATGAAACATGGCAGCCAACCACTACATTCCTAAGGAGAAGCATTTCACTAGCTTCTGTTCAATGTGAAAAATTAAAAAGTATGTCAATCTCTTATAGCAGTCAGCTGCAGACTAATGACACTTAAAA
The DNA here is from genome assembly GCF_030936135.1 of Gavia stellata. Classification (NCBI taxonomy): domain Eukaryota; kingdom Metazoa; phylum Chordata; class Aves; order Gaviiformes; family Gaviidae; genus Gavia; species Gavia stellata. The sequence continues at coordinate 9,229,878 of NC_082608.1, read as the reverse complement.
ATATGGAGGAAAATGTACCACTAATTGCTGCACATTTGTTGTCCACTCTTTCATGACGAACCCTATCTATATTTTCTTTCTTTGAAGATTTTTTTTTTTACAATGAGTAGTTAAATAAATACACTAAAAACATGAATCAGAGAGCTAGCAAAAAAGCAGCACGTAAATTAGTAGAATACATGCACAGTCTCCATGCTAGACTTCTGTATTCTACCGTGTTATCCATACTTGCAGCAAGGAAGCAAGGTTTCCGCATGCAGTATATATCCTATTAATAAATATTTATCACATTTTAGTAACATTATGGAAGGCTAATGGAACAGGTTAACTCCTTGGAAAGCAGCAGGGAAAATAACAGCTTGTGCAAATCTCTTATTGCAATGCCATTAGGAGTCAGAACAGTCAGAAAAGAAAGGTACCAAAACTTCCTTTCCCATTCCATTTGAACTGATTGCCCACAATAGAAACAAACATTTCCTGTGACATTAAGTTGTCATCAGCTTCTGTGATTCCCAGTTCACTCAGTCTTTTCTTGTGCATCTGGCTCTTCTTTGCAGAAGTAGCCCCAAGTTCATTTGCAATTTCATAATTGCCTTCAGTTTGTTCAGAAATATCAGCTTGCTCATAAAGCTCCAACTCATCAGTTACACATTCAGGTAGTTCTTCTTGAAGGAAGTCCTCTACACAGGCTGTCCCATCACCTGACCGGGTAGGCTGTGTATTCCCTAAGTCAGGAAACAATAAGAATATCATCAAGTGTCACGCAAAACAGCCAAATCATTTAAGTCCTGGAATTAAATTTTCTTCAGGCTTAACATTTTCACCACATCCGACGCACTTTTTGGATAACTACTTAGCAACAGCCACATATTCCAAATACAGTGTAAGATGCTTAAGGAAAAGGTTTCTTCTTGAGCTGACTTCAAGTTGCCAAGCGATAGTGATAGCAGAGAAAATTACAGTGGGTTTACACATTGCACTTAGTGACAGTTCTTGAATAAGACATAATATGAGAAATACAGTTGTCACATTTTATTTACTGCACAGAAAAAATGCTGTACTGGGAGCATGTCTCAGCTGTAATGCATGAAAAAAAATGAGCAAAGAATTATCATGAACTAGAAGAGCTGTAAGAAAAGCCATATCTGCTTTCTTGCTGGTCACACTCCTGTTTCTGTATGACCCAAAGAGGCCATCAGTCATACAACTCTGTTTAGTAGGGAGCACAGATCAGATATGTAAGGACTTTACAGTGAAAGTGCACACACACCATGAAGCACAGACATTCACACTATTTCACTACTTCTCTGCAGTAAGTTCATCCGTTCGGAAATTCCAGTGTTCTGAGAGTTATGAAGATTTATTTCAGTTAAATCAAACTAGACATTAGAAAATTTAAGAGACTTGATTGTGAATTATGCAATCCAAAAACCTGGGTATACTACATTTACTAGTTTTAGAAATTTCTTATAGGAAGAGGAAAATACCTTTTGTTCTCTCTGCTGAAGCATCCTTTACATCACAGGGCATTGTTGGTCTAACCAGGACCACACCATATCCTTCGTTATTATGGATCATATTATTGACCATGGTTATCTTGGGGATGTCATAATGTTCATCTAAAAAGTTCTACAGCAAAGAAATGGAAATCCAACATATTATCTCCAGCTAAAGGGATGCAAAATATTCCAGTTTTAGGTAGAATCAGTTCTATGTATTGGCTAGAATTTTATTATTTGCCTATGCAAGTGACATCGCAAAAGGCATTTTCTTTCTGGCAGATAAGAAAACAAGTATACTGCTTTGGTGGACCAACCCAAGGCAAACAAGTACCATCATCATCATATGTGACATGTAAGAGTTCTAACATAAGGCAGCAAGGTTATAAGCCAATCTAAATGCAAATTATTTGCATTAATTCTAGCAGCTATAAGCTTTTGAAAAACAAGTACATTCTGCCTTGAACTGACCTTTATAAGTATTCCCTCCTTGCAGTGGTGTATGCCGTTGTCTAACAGCGTGCATGTACTACCTGGATATATTTCCACACCAGCACCCTACAAGATAAAATTGATGGCAGTTCACAAATAGTTCGGGCACATTTCCAATTTATCTTGACAACTCCATTGCAGATCTTTGTGTTCATCTGCCAGTTTGCACAATGCAAAATTGTGTTTACACTCCAGCTCCATGGCTTTGTTAGCCAACTTAAGCAGCAATATCCAAGGTTGAGGCCCCATGGATAATATTATTGCTGCCAGTCCATAAAAGCTCTGGTAAAGAGTAACTGCACAGCCTTGCATTACTTCCTTGTTCTTTAGTCATCCACCTCAGCACTCAAAGCCCCAATATTCTTCAACATGTCCTAATCAGAGTTCAGTTCTGTGTTTATCATCTTTCTGTAAGAATCAATGCACAAGGTGTCCAAAAAGGGCATTTCATTTGCAGAACAAATGCAAGGTTTAATAAGAAAATTATTTATGGGCAGAGAAAACAGAAAATCTCTTTAAAAGTATTGCAGAACATGAATCAGTCCAGCAATGCAATAACAATTATTTCACAGATGTTCCCTGTTACTACATCATTTTCATATCGACACACACAAATCACCATGAGACACTTCACTGGATACTACTGGAGGCTACAAGACCCCTGGGACCAATTTCTTAAACTCAGTAACATGCAGCTGTCCAAAATGAATTTGTAAACGTTCTCTCAAGAGCGACAGAAGTCACCCTGTTACTGACTGTATTATTTCCAAGCAGAAACCTTACCTTGGCACCATACAGATCTGAGTTCTTCATTAGTAGCTCAGCTGATGTTCGTATTGTTATGCCTGTAGTTTCACATTGTAACACACAATTCTCCAGGGTGGTTTTCCCATGATGGACATCTACGTACACGGAAAACAAATATTGTTAAATGAACCAGTTATGCAAAGGCAAACCCCTCCTACAGACAGATGGACTTGTAGCATTTTTGCAGTGTGATAAAATTACTATTTTAATTTTATCCACTTCAGGTTAATTTTACTGATTTGTTCATGCATGGTTTGAACTCGTGCTATTTTTCTAGTACAAGCAGGAACACTGCTGCAAAGGAGCACTAGGCAAAGATTTGTCTTAGAGGTTTTTTGGCTTTTTTTTTTTTGAAAGTGACAGCAACTATTCTTTTCATTGCATTCCTAAGAGACTTTTGAATTAATAAGATATTAAATACATATATACAGGTGTTAATAAGCATTTTAACATGTTCAAAACCAGATGTCTGTTGAGGCAAAGTATTAATTAGCCCCTTCTGCAAAGACAGAAGGCCATGGCCAATAAACTCGTTGGATACAACTTAGGATTATTTGAGCCTCAATTTGAACGTGCTGTAAGCAAAGTTCTGCACTACTTCTACAGCCCATGCCATTTCTCAGTGGAGAGCTGGCTGGGTTCAACTACAACTGAATATTGCCATGGGGGTTCTTTTGTGGAAAGAGGAATTATTTCCTTTTCCAGGTAGCCTGACACAGGCTGTGCAGCAATCAGAGTCAGGTTGCCTTAACAGCAGAAAAATGATCAAGTCAAATGATCTTACCCAAGTATAAGAATAATATACAAGAGCTACAATAGCTTGAAAGTACAAGGAGTAGAAGTTAGTTTGATGTCCACATTATAAGCAAGTAAAAAAAAAGGGGGAAGCCTTCATATTTATACCTGTAGGCCTCCTCTCTACAACATTTTGTTAAAACTAGTAAACTCTAACACTGGGTCCCAGCTTTAATTCTAACAGTAAATTATGAAAGAGTCACAAAAAGGTCAAGATGCTTTCATACTTACTTAAAATACCCTCCACAGCATCATGTTGCACTAACTTCAAACTGGAGATCCTTATATCGGCTCCTGCACAGTCAACAAAGTTGTCTCCTTTCCCTTGTTTTTCTATCACAATATCATCTGGCAGGCCATAGCCTTAAAGCAGAGGTGAAAGATGCAAGTTTCATCAATAACTGGTAACAGTCAGGTGGTCAGTACATAACAGACATTTAAATTAAATATGGAGGTTTAAAACTCGAGGTCTAATATCTTGAATAGGATTTTCCACTCAGTGGCCAGGCTACACCTTACATCCCCTCTGTACAAAGGTACAGGCACTCAAAACCAAACTCAAAAGTTACCTTACTTGAATGACACACAACAAAATGGAAAGTTATTTTAGACAGTTGAACAAAAGGGTAACTGAGCTCACATTTGCCAAGGCCAAAGTTCTCACTCCCAAAAGTTACAACAGAGCACGGAGATGCAGTAACCAAGGACACAGAGGCACCTGCAGTCTGCTTTCAAAGTACAGAATTTCACTAGAGCAGGCAGAGGTTCCAAAGAGGAAGGAAAAAGCAGTCACCACCACAATACAAGGAAGCAAGTGCAAAGCACTTCATGTTGTTAGTAAGCTTCACTCAACTTCCCTATTTAGATGAAACTTGGGTCAAATTTTAATGTTCCTGTGTTACATGGGCTTCCAGATTAATTCAGATTAAAACTTTCACAAGTATATGCCAACATTGATTTACTAAGCCATCCACAGTTGTCAGCATTCGACCACTTACAGGGAAATTTATGAGCATGTAAAGCTTTTATTGGTTGTCACTGACAAGAATCATGATAACGAAAGCAATAATGCAACGTCTATTAAAGCAGCATGAGTCCTATCGTTTTCTGAAAGCACACACAAACTCAGATAAGTGCCTGAGCAAGATTTTTAAAAGCAACCTTTTAACCAAGTACATAAATAAATACTATAAAGTGCAAGTAGAAAGGTTAAAAAGGAAAAAAAAAATCTTTGAACAAGAGTTGGCAGAAATTTTTAAAGACAGCAGATTTAATGCAAAGTTAAGTGATTGATACTTCAACACACTATACTATATAGAAATCCTTTCCCACTGCTACTGATTTATAGCCACCCCTGGAGAGGAGGTGGCATGGGGCAATTTACTTCCAGTACACAAAAAGAGAGCACGATGGGACAGCAAGTGGCTGATCTAGTTTAACTTCACACCATTACAGAAAGAGGTTGTTATCCAAGGCAAGAATTTTAGGAATAATTGTCCCACAGACTACCTGTAGTTTTTCTAACCATGGTTTTAGCTTGCTTTACACTTCACCTCTGAAGCAGCAGCTCTAGTAGTAAGAAGGAAGCCGGTGACAAGACAAAGAACAGAGAAGGAAAGAGTCACCTGCTATCAAGTGGTGTTCAATACACAACGTGGTCACGGCTGCATACCCTGCCTGTAAGCTAAGTGACTCCACAGGAGCTAAAGGCAATTGGCATCCAGTAACACTGATCACAGATTTTTAGATGGGCTGATGCTACAGGCTCCCATCCAGCTTGAACAGCTACTGTACAAGGAGAAGGGAAGTTCTTAGGTGCCTTTACTACACATTTTTGTAAAGTGTTAAAGTTATCCTTACCACGATTTCCTGCAGCTGCTACTGCTTTAACCTTATTTAGTTCTTGTAAATTTTTATTTATTCCCAACTTACTAATCCTTATACTTTCAACCTTAGTACTGACTGGCACAGCGGCTGGAAAAAAATAAAAGCTCTACTAAGCACAGTGACATTATATCTTTGATGGGTCACCCCTTCATCCCACGGAAGCCACCAAAACGGCCAGCTGCTCACATTAGTGCCAGCAAAATTTTTCTTGACGCTCCTACTTCAAAAGTTTTTGGCTGCTACGATGACACTGAAAACTTCGCTAACAGGAGTCAATAGAAGAAAATTAAATACCCTGACACGTACTCATTATTCAGAGAGTGGTTTGTACTGAAGATACATTTTTATATGCCTTGCTCCTTGAAATACAGCAAGTCATCCTTTAATAGGTGTGCTATTGCACCATTTGTATCACTGTTTCCTCAAAGCTAGTAAAGCAATAAATACCACCACACACAATTTTAGAACAATGTCATTCTTGCAGATAAATAAAGCACTTGATTGTGGTCCTTTATCCTGCAGGTGCATTGTCTATCAGCATGCATATCTATATAAATCAAACATACACAAGAGAAGGGTGAGAAAGAAAATGACACTCAAAACAAGAAGGGTAAGAAAAATAAAGTCCAGTACAACAGGAAATTAAACTCCCAGCCTTCTTCCCATTAGGAAGTTTTAACAAGATAAAAATGCAGCTAAGTAAGTATCTGAACAGCTGCACAAACCCCAGTGATATACAGATGATTACACTGCAACAGAGTGCACGCCTAAAGCATAAGAATTACACTGAGAAATGAAGACTTGTGAGGAAGAGATAACAATATATCCTAGACAAAGCAGAATTATTTCAAATATTTTGCAAGAAAAATGGGATCACATATGCTGTGTCTGTTTCTACAGAATAAATACACGTTAAATCAACAGCTCCCTCCTCTACCCATGCGCTTCACATAATGCTGATTCACATTGGTAGCCCCCACATACATCGCCGACATGCAGTAAGTGCCATACACTAAGTTCTAAGAGCACTTGGCTCTTTCCCTCTGTATTCACCAGTGCTGTACTGGCAGTGAGTCTCAGAAGATACCTCTGAAGTAGGTTAAGACATGCAAAGAAGAACAAGGACATCTCTCAAGTACTCTTAAGTTACTGGCTCTAAAAACTGAAGCCTCTCAGAATTACTTTTTTGCTTCCTAGATGAAAAAAAAAACCAAGTCCCTCATATTTCTGTTGAATCCTCTCTATTATCTATGTAATGAGGATTTATCCAGACAAATAGTTAGGAGGAAATGATGAATTTGCTATTAAATCAGCAAAATTTGCAGTTTATTGGCAGAAGTAACAATGGCTAATGAAACAGCTTACTCCATCCTTCATTAGACATGGCTCTACAAGCAGAAATAAGAACACTTTAAGGAAAAAAGCAAATGCTCCTGCCAAATTCTGCAAAAAGTAAATCCTTATGCAGAGCTAGTTTAAGACATTCAGTTTACTTTGGTTTAAGGACCTTTACGCTAGCAAACCTTCTACCTTCTAGTTCAACTGAATCAGCAATGCAGAACACGCCATCTACAACATAATGACCAGGACAGATGATGACTGTGTCTCCTTCATAACAGGCATTTACAGCTGCCAGTGGATCACTGTGAAACTGTAAAAGACAAGCAATATAATCAGCTCCTGAAGAATGCTATAAAAATGGATGCATCTATGCCCTTAAAGCTTGCTTTTCAATTAAATGTTGCTGCTTTTACTTAAAAGAAGCCCTTTTTAATGGCACCTGTAATACACAATTTCTACTTTGAATTCAAGAATCATAGCACTCTGGACAAAAACAGCCTTAAAACATTCCTTTGATGTTTGTATCCTGCCCATTCCCCCATGAGAAAACTAGGCCAGAGACACAGATTGAAGAGCATATGCACCAAAAAGCAAACCTCAATATGGCCTTGGTTTCAGGCCAACATCTGAATTGTGCCTCATGTGACTTGCCATGAATTACTGAAGAAATAGGTGACAGAAAGTAGAGAAAATGAAAACCACAAACAACTCAGCAACTAGATTTGAGCTGGTCTGAACACCCACATAACCCTTCGCTCCTGGTGCAAGTCACCCCAAAATAGAGTTCAGATATTACAGTGGCAAGTATGGGGCCCACATGGTCCTTTTACTTGCCCAAAGAGGTCAGGCTAATATCCTTCACAAATATTACTGGTGGATTCTGTCCTGACAAATAGTTCAGAAAAATTGCACATTTATTGCTTCCCATCAAATTCCAGGGTAAGCATAGTGAGAGCATTTTTCAATTGCCAAGTCAGAAAATCTGATTTATAGCTCAAAAGTTAATCCAGGACCTTCCCTGTGGCTCCATTTCGGCCATCTGTAATTCATGAACTTGATCAGAATACAGCAAGCAATTTCATTTGGGCCCAAAGAATCTAGACTATTCTTAACTGCTCAAGTGGTAAGTCCTGTCTGAATTCACTAAAACTAAACATAACTGCTCTAAAATAAATGTATCTCCTACGCAGAACTAAAGCAACAGAATGACATTTCTTTCTTCAAACTCTAGATCATTATCAGTAGCATCAAAAGACATAGATATTTCAAAACTAAATATAAATATTATGCCTTACCACGTTTCATTATAGAATTATTACAGAAGGTTTATCTCATTACTTCACACACAGGAATGAAACTGCTTGTATAGAGTACTCAGCAGACACAAATGAATTAAAAGAAATTTGTATAATCCAGTCTTAGCACCTATTGTTTAAATTACAGTGCTTTTTTTGAACTGACAAAAAATAACACTGTGCAAATATATCTTGCACATGATAAATTAACTTATTCCTCCACACTGTTTCTTGAGGAGAAAAAAGCATTAGCAGACAGACAATTGCTGTTACTGTACCTGTATTTCTAGTTCTTCACCACAAGAATCAGGGCAAAGTTTGTCCCTTATCAATGACTGCAGCAGACCTGCCATCATGGTTGAGGATACAACATGAGTGATCTTGGTACCCGTTGGTCTCAGTCCTTTAGCTTGGAGACCACTGTATTTTTGGTAGCCAAACACATACCTGAAACAAGAGCAATAAAGCCACCAGTTCTTTCTTCAGTAAAGAACATCCATGTATAGTTTTCCATATGTCCCTCCCTCCTTGCACAAACCCACAAGTACCTCAGCAGAGGATTCTCAATTAGTTTTAGCTTTTGTTTTAAGTGCTCTACTTTCTCATACAATTTTAGTCCTTCCACCATGGAGACGTTTTCTACTTCTGAGTCCGAATCACTGCTTGATATGCTGTTCCTCACATTTAAAAACTTCCTGTAAAGCTCTTCACATTGAGACAACAAGTTCTGGTAATCAGCTACAAGCCCAGAAGGCACACGGTGTTCAAGGATGTCATAATGCCTGTAATTCAGAGCAAGGGGTCAATATATTTCACATTTACAATTTTGAAAGATCAACTACAAACCCAGAGAGAACCTGAGGAGTTCTGCATCAGTACTTTAGTCAAGATTCTCTGCAGTCTGTATCAACACTGCTCAATTGTTTTTAAAAGCAGCAAAACCAAAAAACTGAAGACACAAACATATTACTTTCTAAATAGTTGCCCATCCACATTGAAAAGTTATACACAATTATCACAAACTCATTCTAAAAAAGGCATAAGCACAGCTGTAAAAAAAATAGTAAGACTTTAGAAAGTAATTAGATATAAAAATTAGCCTATTTTTAAGTGTTTATTAGCAAAACTGAAAAAATCATGTCTGAAATACAAAAATCCTATAATGTGAAGTCTCTATTAGCAACAATCTAAACAACTACCTGGACAAAAACAACAGAATGACCGAGAAAGGCATTATCAGCACGAGACGAAGATGTGAAGGCACCACATAGTAAATTTTGCATCATCCCAAGAGTATCCTCTACAAATGAAATTGGAGGCCAGAAAATGCTAGCCCAAAGTTGCATTGCCAAAGTCAGAAAGATGAGGACATCTGCCAGCTAGGTAGTGCCAAGAACTCCAGGGCCAATGATGTAGGACCAATCATGGTCGCTACAAAAAAGCTGGACAGCAATTAATGATACAAATAAAACAAGATTTAATTATTTTGCACCATTTTTGTAGGGCACCAATTGAACACAGTATAAACAGCTCCATTCAAGAGGCTACATGAAATAAGCGCAAAGACATTCCCTCAACTTTCAGAGGTTCTTTAAAGGGTGCACTTAAAGCATACTGCAAAGAGCAAGAAAATTTGTAGTCAGAGCAGTCAATATCTATACTGTTCCAATACACAGGGTGTACAGAAACACAAAGAGCTTCACAAAATTTTGGCAATGGGGTTATCAGAGGCAGAGTAAGTCAATGCAGTGTGATTAACAGCAAAAGAATTTATAGCAATATAGAAATATAAAATATTTGAAGGAAACTGAGTGTTGTACATAGTTTCGCCCTGAATGAATGATCTACATTTTAGAGCTGGTCACTATGAAAACGCATAAAACTATCTTGTTTTCTGAAGCTTTAGTTAAACAGTTCTTACAGCTTTACTTGCCTCGGAAGACTAGCACAACTTAATGTGCAGTGTAAAGATACCGTCTGTTCTCATTAAAATAGTGCACATCAGACACCTGAGAAGTTTAAAGCATCGTATGTTTCCATGCATTGAAGATTAATGTTATTTCTGAACTCACACATCAGTGCTTAGATCACAACACAGGATAGCACCAACATCCGTGTAGCTTGGAGGACAGACTTTGTATCAAGCATGGTATGGAAGAATAAGGATAACATTTACTTTTCTGCTTGAAGACATTGTTTAAGCATTTTGGATTCTCGCTAAAATGGCTGTAAGGCCATGCACAACGTTAAAAAAATAAAAACATTATCCCATGGCACATGATTGCATTCTGGTTTCACTCCATGCAAAGTCTCCATAAGGCTCCGAAAACTCAACAACAGAATACCCATTTGCTGGAGCATACAAGTATAAACAATTCAGAAACATGTACAATTTCCATATATAACATTTCCTTCTAAGTTGTATGATATCAGAAAAATACAGGCATATCAGAATCCTCAAATGTCACATTGCATCCTCTTTGAAAGAGAGGCCCGCTGCTACTTTTATAGTGTGGATAATTACACTCTTTTTGTAAAGCACATGTAACATGCTACATTCTAGCACATGTAATGCTGTATTCTAAATAGCATTTCAGGGTAGGTTATAAATATTCACTGATGTAGTACCCCAGCATCACAGCAGTATCAAACCTGGATCTGAATGACACACAAACTTGAGGATACTCATGAGGCTAAGTTAGAGTAAGTAAAGAAAAGGAATTGAAAAATAACTCTCATGGAAGACTTAAGAAAAAACATAGTGTGTCAAATCTCAGGGGAAAACCTACAGTAAAAATCACTCTTCAATTATTTGTTCCAGGTGTGTCTTACAGTGTGCTTTGGTTATTTAGCACTCTCAAAAATATAATCAGATTGTGTCCTTGTGCACTGCTTCAGTTCCATATGGCAGGAGGGCATTAAAAACCCACCTTCAGAAAACCTAATGCTGACTAAACCCACTACAGAAAGAAATACATACATTCCTCCTTCAGCATGACCAACTTACAAGTTTTTGTTTACATTCAGTTCCATTCTGGTTCTTATTCTATGCCCAGAGGTATGAGAGCATCCCACACTATCTTTAACCAGGATTACAATTCCCATGCCCGCCCTTTGAAGGAGGCTATAGCTGGGTTTGGAGCGCCATCTGATGGAAGGTCAAGGATTACAGGGAAAAACTGAGGGTTCAGACAACAAGAGGCAACCTCAGTTGCAGCCTCTTTCCATACAAAATTTTGACCATCAGACAGTAAATGCTGTTAGAATAAACTTGCTTCGATTTACTAGTGAACAGGGTTTTTTTCAAATCTAGGTGTGTGTCACTATTCCCACATCACCCTTTCCTGTGGTTCTACCCTAATAATATCAAAGGTGTTGCACTTACAGTCTCAGTCGAGGCTCAACACATCGCACAAAGTAATCAAAATCATCCTCCTCCTCCTCATCCCAGGTCCTCCAGATGCACTGGTAGAAGAACCTTTTGAAGCAAAGTACGCATTTAATCACACAAAGGAGGCCACATTTACCTGAGCAGAGACAACAGCACTGGAAACACAAATGTAACCAGTTCGAGAATGCATCTCAAAGCATCACCTCTCTCCAATTCCATGTTACTGTCCTGTAAACTATTTAGTATATACTGAAGTTATCTTTCTTGTCTGTTGTTTACCTGCATAAAGAGTTTTATTTTGTGTATCTAAGTTCAAAATTCATAATAGCCTGAGTCCCACTTTCATCAAAACAGGGTGAACAGCTAAAAGCTGGATTTGAAAACAAGACTTACACTCTGAAGATCCTAAGGCTTTTTGGTGATTTGGTTTTGGCCAGGCATCCTTCAGCTAAGCTTTGTTTATGACAACGAGTCTGTCACCTCAATCATTCAAGCTTACATCTCTACTACTGACTAATTCTCAACAGAATGCCTCTCTTCTCCCTTTTTCCTCCCACACCCATCACTTCTGAAACAGCCCATTTTCTAGATGGGAAGGTCATTCCTCGTATTTTAGCTTTTTCATCCAGTTCTACTGCCTATTTGTGGACAGCTTTCAACCAGCATGTAGTATTGAAAGCAAAGGAGATGGAAAAGAGACAGAAATGGAAAAGAAAAGACACCTGAAGAATGAAGAGCAAATTTAGGGGAGGAGGCAAAATGCAGAAAAAAGAAGAATGGGACAAAAAAAGGAAAAAATCCACCAAAATGTTATAGAAGAGCAAAGAACACTGCACTAGAGCCAGCAAGGTGATACAGCCCAAGGAAATCTGGGGTGGAGAAGAGAGGGAAAACAACACAATTCCCCCCTTCCTCTCTTTTGACACAGAAAGCAGACTGACAAGCTGCAGCTAAATGTACCTTGTGACTGTGTGATTACCTGTAGCTACAGAGGACACCACAGATTTTCTTTGTGAGCAGTCTCCTCATAGTACCAGTCATCAGATCTGCTTTGGAAAGCTTGGCTTGTGGAGCTGCCAGCATGACCACAAGAACTCAGGGCACCACTCTTTGGATACTACCAGAGTGTAATTGTTCAAGACAAAAATTAAACCTTGAGCATTTTCCTACCTGACATGCTCTACAGCTAGTGCTGTCTGGTCAAACTCTCCTGACTCATCATACACAACCCACAGCTCCTGCAGTGGTATCTGACGCTCCTTCAGCTCCAAGAGTTCCTGCATGCACTCCAAGGTAAATGTGCTATCCTGTGACTCGCACAGGAAAGGCTTGCTGAGTTGCACAACTGCTTTCAGAGCCGAGTAATCCACATCAACAACCTGTCAGAACAAATAGTTCGTAAGATTTCTCAGAATGCTAGATACAGCTGAGGAAAGCTAACATGATATGCATAAGTCAGCAAGCCATACCGCAAGTGACAGCTGACCCACACAAACCAACGCACATTGCATAGTACAGCGAAGGCAATCTATTCAGCTGAAGTGATAACCCCAGAATTCAGCTTCTTGGAGCCACGCATCTAGAGCCTTTTCCACATTGAAAACTTCATTCAAGTCCCTCATAATACTCATACAAGGCCAGTAAGCTGCTTCCCTATTTTGTTTTTTTTTAAAAAAAACAGGCAAAGGCAGTATCCTCTGACTCAAATCAATACATTACAGTTCTTAGGGACTCCTTTGGGGCTCGTTTTTCAAAGTGCCTACAAGACACAAACAATCCAAAGAGTTAGTCTGGGACAGTGAAAGCCATTTTGTCACTAATTGGGCTGAAAACCTGAGGGGGTGCAAAGTTTTTCCCTCTTCAAACATGTAATGGAACTGCAAGTTTGAACATCCAAGGTTTGAACAAAGATGTACAACTTGGACATTGAGAAAAGGAGTATCCCAAACCAGCAATCCTCAGTGGGTTTATGACAGGAGTATGCAATGTGGAAGTGCTACTGCCAGTAGCAAGGTGGGTTAAAAGGAAGAATTTTACTGACAAAAACTGACAAATGATCAGAGCCTGATATTTGAAAAGACTACATTACAACAGCCAGCTCTGGGCTAAGTACTTATCCCCTCTGTGCCCACAGAGTTCTACGTCACGGCTCACTCACACTGACTTGGTGTTCCCCCTTCCAGTTTCAAGCAAGGAGCCCTTTGAAAAAATTCCTATTGCTCTAGCCATCACTGGCTATTAGATATGAAAACATTACTATTTTCTACCAGCTCATAAACTTCATAGATAAATCATCTGTCTGTTACAGAGGTAATTTATGCTAATTGGAGACAAATGCCTGAGCAACTGCATTCCATTTACCTCAACAAGGACCTGAAACACATTAGTGCGCCAGACTGCCTGCCATCCAGATGGTTCAAGGACCTTCTCCAGGTACTCAGCTGTGAATTCTTTCACCTCAGAAGCTTTGCAGTCAGCTAAAAAGAAATTGAAGACAGTACATTTATGCAAGGAAAGAAAGACAAGTCCTCCAGATCATTGGAAAATGAAAGTCAACACAGTTGAAATGTTCCTTTACCACATCTAAAAATCAGACTTTGTTCTGTTTTGCTCATGATAACTGTCAGCATTTTGCTGTCTCTCTCAGTACTGAGCAAGCTGGAGAGTCATCTGTTTTGTGCTTCTCTGGAAGAAGAGATCCAGTGCCAGTGGTATTAAATAGCTAGCCTGTGGCTTATGTTAAACAGTCTTACCACACACAAAAAAGTTCTAGTAAGATCAGTTAAAACAAGGCACAGATTCCACTATTAGCACCTTTTCCTTTCAATTATTCAGGTTTTACTTACTTATATTAAAACCATTGCCTCCTGGTCCACCAGCTAGAGCAGCTGAGGTTACAGCGTAAGTGATGGTAGTACACTGCATCTTTTCTAGTCCCCGTTATTAAGAGCATCTCACAGTTTAATATGGAATTGACTCCATTTAAACTGGATCATTTAAACAGTCACTACAAGAAACCTGAATACACGTTCTTTTTCTACGAAGAAATTACTTACCCAAGATGTAGTCCTGGTAAGCTTTAAATCGCTCGTAAAACAAAAGGTGATCGGTGTGAAAAATATCTGGAAAAAACACGTTCCCATCTGGCACAGTCCTTCCTAAAGCAGTCCCTGGCTTGTCACGACTGCCATAATCACTACAAGAATCATCATCTTCCTGGAGCAGATCTGGGGAGAGGAGTAGGAACAAAGCTAACCCCACAAACTGTCAGTTCAGTGCAATCATCACTCACTTTTCTATTCACAAAGAATCCCTGTTCAGCCCAAGATTATCATGAACCTGCTTTCTACAACACATCTTAAATTATCCTTGGTGAAGAGACTATCTTACTTGGTTATTTGTTCTCTTCTTCAGAATATTTACCCTGTCCCAAAAGAGGATCTCCCTGTTTGTTGCCACCTGCCCTGAGCTGCAGTTACATGCTAATTTACTTTGTTCTATATGTAAGATCTAAAATCCTTTAGGTATTACATTACCATTCATGTACATATTATGCCTTGTTAGTACACTGTCTGCATCACCCAGACGTGATATCAAGCAATAATACAAATTATTTTGGAACATGTATAAAACCAGCTGATCCCACACACAACTGATCAAAATTAATGCATAGGATCACTGTGAGCAAAGAGCAAAATATCAGTAAGCTGCATAAAAAACCTGCAGATACTAGTCTCGGCTAAAGATGTGTTTTCACAGTTGCCCTTTCGTTCTCTTAAGTTTTTTTCTTGTTCTTCAGTACAAGCATTCTTTTTGTATTTTAATAAACTAACAAATAATGATTTCTCCACACCTGAAGTCTCCACAGAAATTCTAAGCAACATATTTAGACAGAAGGGTTGTAATTTTTAGCCTGCTTAAACGGACATTGGCTGAATCTTTTCTTTGAAGGGCTCGATGCAATGATAGAAGTCTCAAAAAAGTGTCTCTACCCGTGTTCTCATTACAAACTCAGTGAACTCAGTCACTGTTGGTCTTACAGTATCTCTCAGGCCTGGTCATCGATAAGTTCAGCAAATGTTAGAGATGACTGCAGTAAACCAAGGGTGATGATTATTCAGGTCTTTTTTTTAATTAATGTAACAGCTCAAGACACCCTCATTGTCCATAACTTGATTCTTTAACAATCTATAGGCCTCTGCATTTTCATTAGACTGCAGTCTGACCTTTACTATATACCTAAAAAAAGAAAAAAATCACATTCTATTTCTAACACATCCCTTACATTTCAGGATGTGTTACGAAAGCTAGCAGTTTTGCCCTCAAATTTGTTAAAGTTCTCACATATCTGGGGCCAAACTCAACCAACAAAACAAAAATCACAACCAGTGTATAAGCCAATTACAAGTGCTTAGACAATATAACTTTCCTTTGTAGCAGAACCACTGTAATATCATGTAAAGAAAGGAAATGAAAAGGTAATTTTAATCAAGTATGATTTATGAATTATTTTAAGATTCCTGTAAAACTGTAGCTATGCTACATGTACACTGTAAATAAGAATTTTTTTCCTACACACCCATAATCAAATCCAGCAACTATGATAGCAATACCCTGTACAAGCCACACTATGAATTCCAGAGCACAGCATATGTTCCAAAACAAGCCATTTAATTTAGCTTGCTCTTTGTTTACAAGCTGCAAGCCTATAACCACTTATCAATAATGACCTGGCACTGAGCAACGATACTCAGTAGATATTAAAAGCACCAATATTCCAATATTGCGCTATTAAAGCAGAGGGCAGGGGAGTCACTTCAGGGAAAGCATTTTTCTTGTCAGTGTTTCAAACACGTACATGTTCCTGGACGCTGATTTAAATGCCTGTGGTGTGCACCTGAGACACACACCGTAAGTCCATAATCAAAAGAAAAAAAAAATTTCACTTCACTGTGTTTATTTCCAAAGACACCCCTACGTCCCGTCGCAGGGCACCACTGCTAGCCCGGTTCCCACTGCATGCACCAGCAGCCTTACGAACCGTGCCCGCTGCCTGGGGAAGGCCCTGGCCACCGCAAGCCCCCGTACCGGCACCTGCACGGGGGCTGACTGGACACAAGAAACTTCTTCCCCGTTCGGGCGGCCAAGCAGCAGTGCAGGTTGCCCGCGGGGTTGTGCAATCTGTCCGTGGCGGTATTCAAGCCGCGGCCGGAGCAGCTCGGAGCGGCCTGCTCTGGCCTCACAGCCTCTCAGCCGCAGCGCAGCCTCCAGCGTCGGCTTCCGCAGCCGCCGAGCCGCCGCAGGCAAACCGCGCCTCCCTGCCTGCGCTGCCCTGAGGCGGGGCGGACGGTGCCCGCGGTGCCCGCGGCCCTCCTTTCCCTTTCCGAGCGGCGGCGGAACCGGGGCGCGCCCGGCCGTAGGCGGCCCCGCGCCCTTGCTCCCCGCGGGCCGCCGCCCGAGACAGGGAGCCCCTACCTGGCTTCGCCTCCTCGGCGCGCTCCTGTGGGCCAGCGCTGCTCACGGCCGGCAGCGGGGCCTGACCTCCTCCCTGCGGTCCCGCCGCCTGCGCGCCCTCCGGCAGCCGCAGCTCCAGCGCCGGCTCGGCCATGCTGCCCGCCCGCCCCGCGCGGCGCCGCCCGCTGAAATTTCAAACTTCCCCGGCAGCTAACCCGCTGTGACGTCACCGGCAGCGCCCGCTCTGATTGGCTAGCGGCAGCCGCGGGCGAGTCCGGCCGCCACGGGAGGGCGGCAGCGCTGGAACCGTTGCGCGGCGGGGCCGGGTCGGGGCGCGCCGCCTCCGCGCGGCCGTTTCTGCCGGGGTGGGCGGTGCGAGAGTGCCCGCGGGCGCGTCCCCGCTGGTCGGGCGTGAGGCCGCGGCGCTGCCCCGCTGGGTGTTTCTGTTACCCGCAGTTGTGCCCGGCGGCGGGGATGACCGTTGACCGGTACTCTCCCGGTTTCCAGAAGGCCGGCCGTGCTTCCTCTGGAGCAGGGTAGCAGCCGGAGAGGTCGGAAACGGAAAAGAACGCTTAAAAACTTCCCCCTGTCAGTCATAACCAAACCGATAAATTGGGTCCGTGCTTAGGCAAAACACACAAGTGCCGGCGAGGGTGGGCAGCGCCTCTCCAAAACAGAGGTTTGCTTCCAGAGGGGTCTCTGTCCCTACGGAGAGGCGCTGCCGCAGCGCACTGAGAGAAGGATCAGTCAAGCACGGGCGCAGAAATGTTAAAAAAAAAACAAAACAATCCCCCCCACCCCCCCAAAAAAAACCCCCACGTAATTCACTGAGCCACTTCTTCACATAACTCCAGGGAGACACGCTCTGCTCTTAGCTCTGACCAGTTGCTACACAAAAAGCACCTCATCAAAACTGAAAGCACAGGTTTTTTCCCCCTCTCAATTTCTCAGTGCTTTCGACTTTGTGTCTCATCATCTTAGCATCAGCATCTCCCATTTCTGTCTTGACATCCCTTCACAACCTGTTTCACGACCCAGCTCTTGTCTCCAAGCCACTGCTTGTGTTTTGAGCTCTTACCACAAGTGCCCCTAAGGATTAAAGTCAAAACGATGTAAGTAAGGTTGAGCTAAGCAGTTGGAGGACATTAATATTTAACTGAGCAGATATTTAGCAAAGATGAGGTGACTGCAGGTCATTACAGGATCTGGGGACAGGCAAGAACTGAAGAAAGAAAAAAAAAAAAAATCCAGGATGCTCCAGGAAGAATAAGCAGCTCTCTGTGCAATGTAGTTCAAAAGAAACAGAGGATCAGCGTCCTGTGACAGAAGACAACCCCGCAGATCTGGGTAGCACAGACCCTGTTCATGGAGCATACCTCTGGCAATGCTGAAGCCAGGTATGTAGGATTGCCACTGCAGGCCTGACTTTAGAGAGCTGCTCCTGGCAATTCAATCATTTCAGATCAATACCACACAAAAACCGGGTTTGACCTGTATTAGCACCACGGGTTGTTGGTGTTATCAACACCTTTAGCAACTGTAACAGTACACAGTAGAAATTTTAAATCGGGAAGCATTCATTTCTCCTCCAAACAACGGCTATTGTTAAATGGGTTTTGAAACAACAATCGCTTCAAAACATAAGTGGCCACGAGGGGGCTGCCTTAGATTTCTCACAACATGATTAAACAGCTACCAGGGTAGAGTTTCTTCATGTTTCCTTTCCAAATATTAATTGCTTTTGCAGCAGCAGCGCAATGCCTACAGCAGTTTACACATTTACAGTAAGCCAACAGCTCTATTCATCCTGACATGACACGAGTCTGAGTTGCTGTAGGTCCACTGAAATCAACCCTTGCCCATCATAGCCCCAGAAGAAAAGAGAGTATCTTAGTCCTCAAGGCTTTTCTGCAGTATGCTATCAGAATTTAACCATTATACTGGGCATGCATGTTTAACCATACTTACGTAGTTTTCATCTAATTAGTTACAAAATTACACTAAAACACCTAAATGTCCCTCAAAAGCTTATTTTTTTGGTAAAAGCAGAGTGTGTTTGTAAATGAAGTTTCTGTAAATCGATTAAGTTTTAAGTAATTAAGAATTGGGAGTTCGTCTCTACTAAACCTGCAATACCATTGAATATGGCATTGTATTTGAAATGGGATCGCCCACATTTAAAGAATAAAGTGACACAGTTATTCACATCAATTCTTTGCTATAAATCCACAGCACTGAGATTCTGCAGTAGGCAACAAACATTTGTTATATTCAGACAGAAGAATGTCTCTGATATGAAGGAAACTTCACTGAATGAATAAGGGTTTTGAATCCAACCTCGGCAACCCATACTAGCAAAATTGTATTCAGGCTGTACACTGAGTCAGGAGGAGTAGAGTAATGGTCAAAAAGAGAAAAAAAAAGAGTGAGAAATAGTCTAACAGAGAGGAAAGATAATGGAGGAAACAGTAATAGAATCACAGAATCACAGAATCACTACGGTTGGAAAAGACCTGTAAGATCATCAAGTCCAACGGAAAAGGGATATTTTACCAAGATGAAGAAGGTCCTCTTTTGGCACTTAGGTCTAAGTTACCCTGGTGGGATGTTTCTTCTCTTGTACTTTTTTTCAGCACCCAGAATGAAAAGAGACTATCAGCATGAAAGGACAGAAATAGCAAACACAACAGGAGAAAAAAAAAACAATGAGAAAAGCCAAATAAAAGGGAGGAAAAGCAGAATGCCAAAGATAGCCTGGAATATACATGAGAAGCCAGACTGAGTCCTAGAAAAAAAATCAGAAAATGTTTTTGTGACTACAGGAGCACATGAACAAGCTTTTTTCCTGAACACAGGAGCTAAGTAAAGGATTCAATAAAAAGCATGAGGTGGATACAAAAGGAAAGAAAAGGGGTAGCAAGTGAAGAACAAGCAAAAAACCTAATTCCATTATATATTTTAGATATCTGCTGTTAAATCTCCACTATTACATATTTATTTATATAACCTTAGGCCCACAGTCTTGCCTGTATGTATAACTTTATGCATAGAGTAACTGTATAGCCATAGTAACTATGTAACTGTAAAGTTATGAGTATGTAGGTTCCTATATGATTTAAATGTTTAGGTTATTTTTTCTCTAAATAGGTACAATGAATTCAGGGACTCATCAGGGCTCACGATGGGAAGGTCAGTTCTTTCACACCTAGGTGAAACACTGGCACAACATTGTGAACGGGACAATCCATTTACCCCTATTTGTTCAGTTTTCAGCATAGCTGGGGCAGAATGTGTTCTACTATGTAAGACACTTCCACAATGTTCAGTTAATTAATCCCAATCTTGCAACAGAGCTGTTTTACTTCAAAGAAACACAGTCCTGGCAGGGATTGCTGCTGCAGGCAACTAAGTCATGGACTGATCAGGCTCCATTGTGTTCAAAAAACTCCACCCCAGTTGGTTTCTTTCCCCTCATACTGGAAATAGAAACTCAAGCTTCTTATTGGAAATCTTCCACTTTCCAGCTTGAATGTGCAAACGCAATGCAGACCATCAGTTATTTTCTTGACCTTAAACAGTTCTTTTTCTCCCTACAGTGTTTATCCACACAATTTACTCTTGAGCATGAATTGGCGCTTTCCTGAACCTCTTTCGGTAAGTCACAATCTCTCTCTCCTTTTTCAGGGCAGGCTCTGCTCTCCGTTCCCCTCATCTCACTAGCTGCCCTTCTTTGCAGTTTTATCCAAGCTTATTTTTTTCTTGAGTAAGGTCTGTGTGAAGTGCAGAGGACTGGTAAGACTTTACATGGAACATTAACACTCCTGAGTTTGAAAGGAGGAAGAGAAAGTGGTTGCCCTCACACTCTGTACTCAGCTTTCACACTTTTGAATGAAATCTCATTGCTATTGCTCCTGTCAATGAGATGTGTGCACTTCAGTCACCTAGATACTTCTAAAACCCCTAGACTTATCTTAAGCCCCAAATATATTTGCTCAGCTGTCTTTCCCTTGAAATATTAAAACAGTGAGGAGTGCTACTATGCAGAACTCTGACTTCTGAAATCTGAAATAAACCTCCACTCAAAAACATGACACAGCAAATACAGTTTGTAAATCACAGAAGGTCATTAATTGCTTTACAGAAATTAATGCAAGTGCAGCTATATAAACCTAAGGAAATGCAGAGAGGAACTAGTGTCTTAGTATTAAAAGATAATTTTCTTTTGGTATTTAACTAGTTTTAACTGAAGGAACACAATGGTAAAACAGATCCCACATGTGGGATTTGGCCAGTCTGGGTGTCCTGGCAACACGCACATCACAAGCAGTTGAATTACAGTAGCTCCAATGCAGGTGCCATGTAGGCATCGATAGGACTGTGTTGGCTTAAAGGCTGGTGGCTAAGAGAAGCAGCAAGCCAGAAGGGCTGCTGAAGCTGACACATGCAAGCCAGCCTACAACCCCTTGTGGAGCAGGACTGATGGGCAATGGAAAATTACTGCTGTGTAAAATTATGCTGAGCTGTTCTTTCAGCTCTCCACAGTGCAAGGCTGATGGCTGCCAGTTATTAAAGATAAGAGCATGCAGTTCACAGGGTCAGGATAGCCCTTCCATTTATATGTGGGCTTACGAAGAAAAACCACCCAGCTGCAGAAATATATGTAGGATAACAAACTTACTTGGTTACTCTGGGCCAGAACTTCATTATGTGCCACTGATTTCACTGGAGCAATGTCTGTTCATGCCAACTGAAAATTTGATTCCAAAGTTAAAAACCTGAAGAAAAATAGCAGAGTGTTTTACCCAGTGTTCCTATCCAAAGAAAAAATATCTTAATTCTAATTCACTGCTGGAAGATAAACCCCTTGATACTAGTTCTGTTTTGTGGACATACATATATCTCAGTCGAGAGCATAGGCTATTTCTGCTTTAAGATGTCTTAAAATAATACCTTCTTTGTCATATTTCATTACAAGACAACCTTAAAATACAACTAGATCAAATTATTTTATTACATATAATGAAAAAATTTGTTAGTTAATATAAGGCTTGCAAATCAGAAAACATCTATCAAATGTGTGGAATAAGCAGTTGAGATAAGCCTGCAGAGATGTGATAGTGATGGGAAAGAAATGACAGATATGCAAAACAGAAAAAAAAAATCTAAAAAGAGACTGCTACATAAGACAGTAAAAAAAATTCTGTGTACTTTTCCTCATCTTGACACAAATTTTCTTTGTTGCCATGGCAATCACTTTAGTCTCTCTAGGCCTCCATTTGCCCACTATAAAACAGAGATAATATTTTTTACTGCATATGCTTCATTAATTCATTTGCAAACCACTTTTATGTCTGGGGATGAATGGTGTCACATAACTGTAGACTGCTGTTAATTAACTGGGTTATTAGCTGTAACTGATGTTCTTTGACAGGTATTTCATCAGTCTTCAGACTTCTTTTTATAGCTGTATAAACTTAAACCATTGTAAACCTAAATAAATTCAATCTAACCAGAAAAGCAATTAAACCTTTAAAAAACTGTATAGTTTCATTCCCACAAAAAGTCATATCCCGTTGTTTTTTATTAACTATTTTGGAGCTTCACATATGAGTTCTCATCCAAATGTCTACATTTATCAAAGATGGAACCATATCACTGAGATCAAGATACGTGACTTCCAGAAGTCGGGAAAATTAGAGCTGGAAATCACCTGCTTGTATCACTGCTTCTCTCTTTATTAACAGAGAATGCTTTCTTAAGTGTTTTCTCTAGTGTGATTTGAGTAGTTTTCAGAATCTTCTCAATATTGGCTTCTTCAGAAAGGTACTTAGAATTGGTCTAACAGCCACCTTATATTTTAAAATCCTAATAACAGCATTGCTTATTTGGATTTTCCTGTTTATAGACCCTTCTTTTCTTGGTATTCACATTAACAGCTTCCAAGATTCTTACTGCTTTGCCTGCTGAGTGTTGAGTTTTTCTTAACCACAAATACCATGCCTGGTATTGCTAACTCCTTAATTTTCAGAAATGCAAGTTTCAGCTGTCTGACCTTGCAAACTAAACCTTTGCTTTTCTTATCAAGGAGTTGGTAAAACAGCTTTTAGTCTTTTTGCTCATTGAAGAGGATACTGCAGTTCTGTTTTCACTCACCCCTCCACATGTTTTCAAGCTCCACTGAGGAGCAGGCAAGGTGCTTCAGTAAGAGTAGAACTGGGTCCAACTGAGGACTGATCTAATTTAGGTGGGTTTTTCTCCCCCCCCCCCCCCCATTATTTCACATATATTGAGACGTATCTGCCTCTCAGCCATGCTTTCATCTCAGGGGACATTCAATCTACATACTGACTTACAGAGGGAATCTAAATAATAATGGAAAAATCAAGTCTATGCAGCTTACTTGACTAAGGCTCATCTACAGCAGAAGTGCTATTGATCATGCTCCCTTACTATTGGGTAGGCCCCTTCTCCAGATACTCAGCTCTCTGGAGGAAGGTCTGAAAAGAGCTAAGAGGCAGTCCTTTTCCAGATGTTTCAAAGTTGTCAAGAGTCCCAAAGAATAGACCGAGCCTTACACAAGGTATTCCTCAACTGACTGCAGAGATACAACAGGAACACAGCCCATAACAAAATGTTTTCTTTGGAGATAAACAATAGGCAGGCAGATTTTCCAACAGATGTTAAAATTGATGGGAATAAATAGAGACTTTGGGAAATTGTAAACAGTCTTCAGCTTTATGACTAACACTGTGAGATTTATTTATCAGGCATTTAACGTTGTATAACAGAGTGAATGCTGTATTTTGCCCTATTACGGTCAAAACTTTCATTGGCATTAGTAAGAATAGGCATCATTGCCATCACTGACCCCTTAACTTTCTGCTCCTCTAGAGCTGCTGACCACATCTTTGAAAGAATAGCAAAGATGCAGTGATTAAAGATAAGGATGAAATCATCATTACTGCAGATGCAGAATGCAACAAATTAGGTATAATTATGTCAGGAAGAAGGCATGCTTGAAAAGAATGAAAATCGCTTGCACTAGTGATTTCACATGATCACTGCACCTCTTCATTCACTGTAAACAAAACAAAATTAAATTTACTAATGATGCAAAAGAATGCAGCTGTCGGTGATGGGATATGTTGTTTTGATCAACGCTTCCTTTCGTTTCAGTTAAAATTTTGAACGTGGCTGTTTAAAAGCGATTGTCCTATAATTTTGTGATAGTTCAAGCACTTTAGGTTCTCTTTTCCAAAGGACAGCTGTGTCGTTATCTTGGCAACTAATGTGTAGTAATGATGGCTCTCCGGTCTTAAAAATTAGCTACTAAAGTGTGTCAGAAAAGAGATCAATTATCATGAAGTGATTTCTGACAAACACTTGTCAGAGGGTTTATGATTATGTCTTAACAGATGGTAGCTTGAAAGGTTGGAACTATGTGAAGTGTGCTACTTCGACCAATAGTCAGAACAGTGATAGGCAGCCAGCTCATTTTGGGCATTATAAACCAGAATAAAGTATGTACAGGCACACTGGACTTTTCTAGTTGCTTTTCTGTTGTTGACTTGGTTTTCTGTACTCTGCAATCTGCTTAGCAATTTGTGCATAATCACAATAATTTTACTACATACTACATAAATGTGTATATATAATAACGATGGAACATATAACTACATATACACTCAAATGATAAAGTCAACTCTTTCTAATGGAATTCTTAAAATATTTTTGAATTTTAAAAATATGTTTAAGGCCTTTCAGGAAAAAATGTTTCAGACAAAATAGAGGTTTTCTGCTCAATACAGCAGATACTGGAGTACATTCTAAGTTCCGTGCTTATAAAACAATAAAATATGTGACCCAGTGATCCCTAACGACTGCAATCTATTAATCTAGATAAAATTTGTATGAATCTTACTTTCTATAGGTCGAATAGCACATATGTTTGCATTCATAGGTGTACACATTTCTAGATTCCCCAAAAATGTTAGCAACAAATGACCAGGATGAAAGTTATTGTTTTGTGTGGTTACCATAGTTTGTTGAGGCAGGGTTGTTTTGGGGTTTTTTTAAGTAAATAAAATATAATATGGAGCTTCTGGGAGACCAAAACCATTCATAAATTGGATCAAATTCAATTAACAGAACAGCTTGTATCAAAAAAGGAGCTTTTTTCCCAAAATATCAAAACATATTTTGGTTATTTAGTGAAATGTTTTAATTCAAATATGACAACGAAAAGATGCATTTCAACCGGTATATACTATCTTTAAATTATACCCAAATTAATAAATAAAAGAATGATTAAGTAGTGTAAAATAAAATATTATTTTTCTTTTGAATGAACTCTTTAGTTTTATCCAAACCAATTTCCCCTCTGGTGGCCCTTTAGGTAGTGCAAATCTTACCCTTCAAAACCAGGGTCTTATTTATTTAAAAAATAAAAATCATAAATTTAGAAGTATCTGAAGCCACTGTATTGCTTTCCTTTGTACACATCACCACCCTGTAATAGTGTCTATAATGTAGGACAGATTTCCACTGAAATAGAAAATATATCTTCTCCATCTAAAAAAAAATAAAATAAATTCCAAGTTCTTGATTTGTTTGTATGCTCTTTTTTTAGATATGCCTTTTTTAGATACACCTATTTTGTTTGTAGAAAAGCAGAACACTGTGTGCTGATGAGAATCCGTTGCTATGTCTCTACAGTCAGGCTTCTTCACAAAATAACTAAAGATTGTCCTTAAAATAAGACTACTACTAATGAACTGTTAGCTTTCCTCCTAGATTTCCCACACAGGAAAAACATATAGAAAATATCCATCATTGCAAGCAAACATGTATAAGTAAAAATCCCCAATGTGAAAAACAGTCTTAACTATTTCAAAAGTGTGCAAAGCCAGTAATTTTGCAAGTTGCCCTCAAACATAACATTCTGTAGGTAACACTGTACTGGATAGCAGGACCTGCCCAGGCTCAGTCCAGTTCACAGCTTTACCTACTCTGTGCAGCCACTATCACTATGCAACAATGCTTACAGGAAATGCACAAGCATCTCAAAACAATGGTGGATCAATCCTTACCACACCCTTGTGGGGCCTAGGACATCTTATTTGCACAGAAGACCTAATTTCCCAGGTCATCAAACACTCATGCTCCACTGTTTCAGCTAACAGGGGCTGTGCTCAGGTAACCCCTGAGCAGCATTACAAGAAAACCAAACAATTTAAAATAGAGCAGTCAAAGTTTACTCTTCAAGTTCTGTGTACTTTATGTGACCATTTGCAACTAAAAAGGAGACAGCTTCTAAACTTCTGCATTCCTCAAACTGGAGGGACGTGTGAATTGAGTACTTTGGATTATACCCAAGGAGAATGGACACCAAAATGGCAGATTAAATGCCCTGGTGGCAAATACAATGTAATGTTAATGGAAAGAAAACTGAGAAACTCAGATGCATCAGTGGTTTTTGAATGAAATGTAGCCACTGAGCAAACCAGCCTCAAAGAACAACATTTCACCAAAAACAATGTGTCTGCAAGGAACAGGACAGAAGACAACAGGCAACTTAGCATGTTCTTAGATACTTGGAGGAGCGGACACTGAAATATTTGTGGCTTGCTCACCACATTTTTAAAAAATGAAAGGGGAAACAGAAGGGATTCTTTCAGTGTGTGAATTAAAGTCTGGAAAGACTTTGTACCAAAAGAGATTGAAATTGAGCCTGTTAATTCAAGCATTAAATTGTTTTTTAATGTTAAAATGAATAGCTTTTTCACACAGATAATAGTGCACACTGTTCTGTGAGGAGCTGGTCCTCTCTTCTGAGAGGAGACAGATAACTGTGATGAAAAATATACTATGGAAGAATTTACAGCCAGCTCCTGAGCTACAGAATGTCACATTACTATTCTAATAGGAAGAGTTATCATTCAAATTGTTTGGCTTTGTATTTCTTTTTCTATTATTATTGCACTTCCATTTAGAAACAGAGACTGCTAAGTTAGAAGAACTTGTTCTCCCACCTCTTCTCACCAGTATAAACCACAATTGCTAGCCTTCAACATCAGTTGCTTTTGCATATTCCTGCAGAAAATACTGCATTTGGTATTTCTCTACTGAGAGGACAGATACAGAGGACGCCCAGGGTCACACCAATCTAATTCTCCAGCTGCTGACCAGTGTCCTCAGTGTACCAGATAGCATGTGCCAGCTGTGCTGCAGCACCTGAGTCACATCACAGCAGCTTACTAGTACAAAAGGAACATTAATAAATAACGGCAGCACAGCAGGTTTGATGGAAGGACAGCACTAAAGCAGTCAGTTTGGTTCAAATGCTTGTTATGCCACAAACCAATATCCTCTCAGACAATGTGACGCATGCTTTGTATCAGGGTTACAGCTCAGAGTACCTGTTTGTACACCTTTCTGTCTGTGGGAACTCACAGTCTGGAGGCTGTTAATAGAGTGAATCAGGCCCATTAATTAACTAATTCTTAGAGCTTTCAAGGAGGCATATCCTGAATATTTCTGTGAAGTGAAAAAGCCTGCAGCAGAATCAGCACAAGAGTCTGCACCCAGAGCTCCACAGTTCTTACTTGCAAAATGAGTGGTCAAAAGGATGCTCCCAGTGTCTTCTAATCTTTCAGAAAGTGAAAAGCAAAGGAAGAGTGAGTGGATTTTCTCCCATTCAGTCCCATTTTTTTAGCCAAATCATTATTCTCATCTCTGAATAAGGGACCCAATATTCAGGTGTTGTAAGCTACCGCATCCCTTCCAACATTACTGAGACGATACTGACATAAACAAGCTGAACCCCTCCGTATCTGTCCAGCCTTCTAGGTCAGTATAAGGCCTCCCCTTCAGGTAAGAAACAAACATTTTATGGTCTTTATTATCTTTGTGCTAAAAGTACTGAGCCTTTATACAGCTTACGCAGTGGAAAAGTGCAGGGAACACAGCAGTATTGCATACCACCATTCAGTACCATGATTTCACAAGCTGGGTGATGACTGGGACACTGCTGTGGCCTTATAGCTATGACTTCTGGAGGTACAGCAGAGTAATAGAACACCAACATGAGTGACAGTATCCCTGCTGGCTACCACTCTAAGCTGTAGGAGGCCTGACAGTACAATTGGACCTTTGAGTTCCTGTCAAAGTTTTTCCAAAAGGAAACAAGTGACAGGACAGAGCTGGAGGTATCTTCAGCCTGGTAGCATCTAGAGACGTCAGCAGCAAAGAGCAGTTAACAACAGAAAATAGTGGCACAGAGTAAATGGCAAATGCTATCATTGTTTTGCATAGTACTTTGAGACACCCAAACAACATTTTCCATAGCAGGATTGCTTCTTTTAAAGTATTTCCCTTATGTTATAATCCAGAGCACCAAAATACTGGTTTAAACCAGCTGTGAAGAAGTGAATGGACTGAGCTTTTCAAGTTAGGCATTAGCAAAAAGGATACTGACATCCTTTTGGAAATTGCCTGGGAAGGTGTGAGAAGTTTCCAGTGTTAGATGTTTTTAAGACGAAATAGACAAGCATCTGTCAGGAAGTAGTTACAGTGAGCTTGTCTTTCAGTAGACAGCTGATGAGGCACAGCCCTACTTCCCACGATTCAGTGTGCTATTTGGTAAACTGACTTTTGAACAATATTTCCAACATACTAATGCTTTTTCATCCTCTAAAAGGAGATGAAGGTACACTTCAGCTGTAATCTGCAGGCATCTGAAAGGAAAAATAAGGTCATATCTGCTTGATGCATTGTGTAAGAGATCCCAGATTTGCTTGAGCTTGCTTTTCATTGAACCAGCTTGTGATATTAGGATTCCTTTTCAAAGATCAATTTTCCCCCTCTTTTCCCATCTGCTACTATGCACACAGAGCTGTCTGTTTCTCTATCAATGCTGAACTTAAGGAGGGAACTGCAGGCCAGTCAGCTTCCCTTGATGTCTAGGAAGGTGATAGAGCAAATAATTCTGGAAGACATTTTCAAACATATGAAATGCAAGAAAGTGATTGGGAATAGTCAGCATTAGGAACAGGAAATCATGCTTGACCAACCTGAAACAACAATGAAATGACTAGCTCAGTGGATGAGGAGACAGCAGTGGATGCTGTTTACCCTGACTTTAGCAAGGCTTTCAAGCACTGTCTTTTATTACATCCTTGTAGACAAACTGATGAAGTATGAACTAGATACAAGGACTGTGGATCAAAACCTGATTGAACTTCCTGGGTCAAAGGGTTACTGACAGCAGTATGAAGTCCCGCTGGAGGCAGTCACTAGTGATGTACCCCAGGGGTCAACAGTGGGGCCAACAATGTTTAACCTCTTCATTAATGACCTGGATGATGGGACAGAGTGCACCTCAGCAAGTCTGCAGATGATACAAAACCAGGAGAAGTGGCTGATAGATGGAAATGCCCATCCCATTATGTGCTTTAAACAAAATTTTTTCTCTTGCTGACACAAGGGCAACTCCATTTAAACTAATACCAATATAAGAAAAAATTACTTGTTTTGTTAAAGTTCTATGAAAATAACAATATTAATAATTATTAGATAGCTAAAGCTCTTAATTATTATATTTTAGCTCTTTTTATTTTACTACTTCCTTTCAGTCCCCCCTCCTCTGGTATCAGTGTTCTCTGAATAGGATAGATGTCATGCTATTTGCAATAAAGGGCAACTTAAAAGCAAAGATTGTTCCTTAGATAAAAAGCTCAGCCCCATACATGGTAGGACAGTGGTCCCATCTGTTGTTGGAACAAAGCTTTGGGGAAGCAAACAATAAAAATCCAACTAAAGCTGCATTAAAACACATGCAGTAGAGGGTGGGCTAATTCCCACAGCTCCCAGGCAGTATTGCTCTGGTGTACTCAGCACCTGTTCAAAGAGCTGGTGTCACTGGGAATTGTGGATGTGCTCAGCTGGGTGGGAAGTGGCTGGCAGCATGGTGTTCTCAGTGGAT
Organism: Gavia stellata; assembly: GCF_030936135.1. Taxonomy (NCBI): domain Eukaryota; kingdom Metazoa; phylum Chordata; class Aves; order Gaviiformes; family Gaviidae; genus Gavia; species Gavia stellata. The sequence continues at coordinate 9,199,935 of NC_082608.1, read as the reverse complement.
GAAAAAATTTCTTTGTGTTCATGATGGTGCTGATGAATAAAGGCTGACTGGCTAACAGCATGCCCATCTCCTATCTCATCTTTAACATACTAAATATGCAGCTTCCTGCTAGACAGATAAAACTTCAACACTCCCAATCTTGTTTATAAAAAGCATCTTTTACTAACTTCTCTCTATTGGTATTAAGCATTCTGCAACACTCATAACCACACCGCTAGCATGTGCTTGTCACTGATGTTTTTATTCCCATATTATCTAACTCTATTCAAAGTAATACAGAGGTTCATATGTTGTCAGTGGCAACAGTATGTTAGTCATCAGTACCATGGTGCCCTGCATGGCACACTATCTCCTGTTTTCCTGCTGAAGTCTGGAGGAGTGAACCTCTTTCAGCAGGCACTGAAATACTGCAGAATACCTGAAAAGCCTTTGCAGATACATCATTAATATACTTCCAATAAACGTGCTCAGTGAGAGATCACACTTTTGACAAGACTGCAGACAGACTCTTCTCAAAGAATTCCAAGAAATGGCACAGTCCTAAGTCCCTATATGTGGCTTCATAAAAAGGTGGTGTTGTCCAGGGCTTAACACTGGTATCTAGCCAGACCTTTTATGTCTTAGAGGATAAGGCAGGGAGAGGCAGAGGGAGAGGCAGGGAGAGACAGTACTTTTGTTCAGAGCTCTGTTACTGAAAACAGGAAGAGGTTTTCTCTAACTGTATCAAACAAACCTGGTCCAAAATGGAATATCCAGTATTTATTTATACATTTGCTTCTTTATGCCTCATCCATCCTGATCTTTAGCTATTTCCTTGAGTCCATCAAACATTATTCTGTATGGAACTCTGCACAGTATCAATATACAGCCAAGCTTTTCAAAACATGTAATAGGACAAAATGAAATGTCCCAAATATTCTACTGGTAAGATTGAAATAAGATACGGTAGTCATCACTTGCCAATTAGCCTGGTAAAAACAACTTGTCACAGCCCCTTGCCAGAATTGATATATACTTGAGAATGATAAAAAACAGTAGCTCTTAATAAAAGGCCAGGGCTGAATCTGGTTATTTTCAACGTTAATTGTGCTGCAATGCCACTTACACTGAGCTGTTGTACTGGATGGGAACCAAACAATCCTGCAGGAAGTTGCATACCCAGGACAAACAACTCAAGGATAAAGCAAACAAGTGGGGGCTGAAAGACCAAAACAGTATCATAAATCCAAGCACAAGCAGAGAGTTTTAAGGGAGGACAGAAAAGTAGTTTTGTGTGTGTGTGTATATGCATATAAATATGCATGGAGAGACCTTACTTAATCTAGGAAAAGACAACACAAAATCAGTAATAGAACACACTATAGCTGCACCCAAAAAAGCAGAAGTGCTACAAACCCACTTCTTTCTTAGGTACTATAAAGAAAAGTATAGCAAATATTATACCTGCGAATAGAAGAAGAGGCTTCTGGGGAAGTCAGGTTAGCCTCAACACCGTAGATACGTGATAGTTTTTTATGCTCTACTCATAGTGTTAATTCAATCTTTCTGAGGCCTTGGACTTCTCCACAAATAACTTACAAAGTAAGAAGGCTCAGTCTGGCACCACTTCTCTCTTCTAAAGCGTCTCCCTTCAAAATAGCTAGTTAGCATGGTTCCTTGTTGTAGGCATAACAACAAGCTTAACAGTTATTTCAGAGCCATAAACTCTGCATATAACTGAGAACTTAAAAGTACAAATACCTGCTCAGAAACAGGAAACCATGCCCAAATTATTGCTTTGCATAGTCTGGTCATCTCATTTAATTATAATCAACAGGTACCTCATGATTCAAATTTTTAAAGTCAGTCTAATGCATCCTGTATGGTAACTCACTAGCTTCGTCTGCAGTGATGTGTCATAACATTTTAAAACCATATTAACTTACTAGTTAATGTCAAATGCCAGTGCACTGCATTAGTTCATGTCTGAGATGTTACTACCTAAAACTGACTTCATGTTACCTATATAACTACATAACTTACCCAATTTCTATCCAATGAGCTAAAGTAGCCGACAGCTCCAGAGAGTACACAGTAAACAATTCAACAACTGTTAGAACATACCACAAGCTCTTCAGCACTAGTTTATGATGATACATAATTAATCACAAGAACACTAAAAAAAAAAAATTTAATGAAAGACACAATGAATGCAGTGTACTACAGAAGAACACTAAGAGGTTGTGCTTCCAATACAACCTAAGTTCTTTATCCCAAACCTCATTACTTATATTATCAGTCACAGCAGGAGAAAGTTTCAGTTAATACCTAGACCTTGCCTTTTACTTTAGTGACGAATGTCCTCTTGCCCATGATGTTCAAATACTCTTTATTTATACATACATATATATATTTATTAAAAATGCCGGCTGGTACTGTACCTTTGCTTGTGGCCTGTGCAGAAAGCAGCATGCCTGAACGCTGCATTTAACACTTACTGCCTTTTACACTTGCCTGACCTTCTTCTATTCAGTTCTTTGACTAGTCCACTTGATACATAAAGTCCTGAAAAAAACACTGCATGATTTCTTGTTTTATTTGGAGTGATAGTTGTTGTCCAGTTTTTTTGGAAGTGACTGTGATTGGGTTTTAGGTGATTGGCCCTGGAGTTCTTGGCACCACCTAGCTGGCAGATGTCTTAATCTTTCTGAGTTGGCAACACAACTTTGGGGCTGGTGTTTCTGGCCTGCAGTTTCCTTTGTGCAAGATACTCCTGGGTAATGGTGCAAAATATATCATGCGGAGAATCCAACTATGTCCAGCAGTGTGACTATTCCTGGAGTGAAGCAGATTAAGAAGACAGCCTGGAAGAGGGAACCTCTGTGGGAAACAGCCGTTTACTGAGAAATGAGACATGTTTTTCAAATTTATACTTAAAATAATAAAGAAATTGTGGCCACATATAGATAAATACTAACAGGCTTTGTCATCCAAGTCACTCAATGTGAGAAAAAAAGAGTAGCCAGGACAGAAATTCACTAGTAAGTCATACACCACGTCACACACAGCTTCTTCAGCTATGAGATGAAGGGTATGTCTGTGCTGCACATGAGACTGCATTGCTGAGAAATTGCATCGCTGAAACACCGCACTGCTGAAACACCCAATGCAGGTTGGTAGTTGGCTACTGGAAGCTGCACAGAAATGAAAGGATGGAGCTCTATAGCTTAAAGAAGTCCATCACTATACCTAGACTGCTTCTCAACTAATGTGCTTGCAGTACAGACATGCATACAGTCACCTTTTATTTTTCTTTTCTTCTTTTCCCCAGATCAAATCCTTTATTATAGAGTGTTCCATGCAGGTTAGAAACAAACAGCACTAGAGGCAACACTTGTTTTTAAAGTGGATTCTGATCTTATTAGCTTATCTGGGGATAGAAGTAGATCTTTCAAAACATGAACGTTTTGTTGGAACCAAAACAGATGGGAGACACATAGACTACTGAAGTAGCAGCTGGAAAAGGCAGCTGGTTTATTTAAAGCAGGCAGCAGCTCTGCTTGTTTTTAGGGAGTCTTGTTAGCAAACTGGAACTAGAAAGGAGCCTGCTCAGGATTTGGTGATGAATATGCTATTCTGCTGCCTCTGTGGCTGAGAAAAGCACAGGCGGTTCAGGGAGCATCGCTCCTGACACTAGCTTAGGAGCAAAGTTCGTACAAGATTTTGAATAAGAAAATTAAACTGCTATCAACATATCAAATGATGAGAGCAAATTAAAAGCAAAGCCTATGGCCATAGGGAACAAAACAACCCTGATTTTTCTCAATTTCATGTCACAGATGACTAAGAGGAAAAATATTTTAAGATGACACCCTCTCATTGGTTTTATTACCACTCCAGATTGCCAAGAATCCCAGCCATTGTGCATCTCTGCTTCTATGAAAAGTTCTCTTGCAGACACAACCTTTGTATGATGACTAAGAGGGGGAAAAAAAAAAAGGTGCTGAACAGTCACACAGGCAGCTTCCACAGATGTTGATGTATTTCATAGAAAGGTGATGAGAGCTTTTTCTTATGGAGTAGACTCTGCTTATCTTATAATCTCTTACTGTTTAAGCATTCCTGTTAAGGCTGAACTCAAAAAGGTGGTCCACAGCCTGAACAGATGCATCACAGTTTGACTTTAACTGTAAGGAGCCCTTGAAAACCTACCCAGATGACGAAGAGAATCTAACACAGGAAAAATTGCCAATAATAACTATTATTAACAATTGCAGTATCATTCATCATCTACCAAAGTGTTACCTCTCAAAAAAACCAGCATGGTCTTAATCATGATCAGTGTAGGGGCAAAAATCTTTTGAGTATTTTTTCTCAGGTTAGGTCCTCACTGAATTCACTGGTGAAAAGTTTACTAGTAAGATAGAGCAGACAAGGGACATTGGAAATTGGTAGTGGAATACTTAAAAATAGCATATTCTAATAGACAACTGGGGAGAGAAAAGGAGAACATTTTAAGTAAAGAGAGAATTATTATACCCTTTTCACCTTGAAATTTTCCAAAAAATTGTTCACCCTGTCCATGGAATAAATAAGGCTATTGCTGTGTCAGACAAATGCTTCTGAAGGGATATCTGATGGAAGAAACCCATTAATCTCTATGATGAGATGACAAGTTCATCACATAGCTAGAAGTGCAGCACCTGTATTTCCACTCCATTTCAATTTTATTCTTTGTACAAATAATAAAAGCTGAACTCATCATTAAAGGAGAGTAGTAATACTTTCTTCAGTCTACCATAAAAGGTAGTTTTCTTACAGTGCTATAAGAAAAAGACTGTAGAAGCAGAGAAAATAAGGCAGATGCCTGAAAAACATCAAGACATACGTTATCTTCAGTGTTAAATTATCCTTCCAGACCTAGACTGTATTTAAGTATAAATTCAGCACAGCATGGATGCATGGCTGATTGTTATTTAACTCCATTATCTCCATGTAAATCAATGTATTCCAAAAGTATTTTGTCAAAGAGGGCATAAACAATTTATTGAACTGTGACCTGAGCATGACTACAGGAAGTCCAGATAGGCTTTCACCCTAAATATTTCAATAATCAATAGATTTTGCAGAGAAACAAGGTATAGAAAATGTCATCCTATTACTGAAGAGATGTGTCTGCAAATAAAAAAAGTGTATGTCAGGAATTAATTCAGGTTTTTTTTGAATAGAAGTGCAGGAAAGGTCATCCTGAATGTGGAATACTGGAAAAAAAAATAAGGAACTGGGAAAAGAACACAGATCAAAAGGAAAAAGGGCTTGCTAAGTTTTTATTAATGTTGTGAGCGACATTCACATTTTTACCAGAAAAACACTCTTCTGCAGAGTGTACAATTGTGCCATCCCTCTATGTGGCTGACACTTCATCTTTCATGCTTCTGTACCAGACGCTGCATTTATGTGGATGTGCCCATTATCTGTGTTACAGCAAGCTCCAGAATTTGTCATATCAGTGCACTGGCCATCTAATCTGAACAAGTGTGGTTTTTAACCTTCTTCATAATGAAGAATTCAGTAGTTTCTAATCATACTGAACTGGTAAGATTTGTTCAGAATTTTGTTAAGTTTTTTCTATGTAATTTTAAACAATGGTTTAACTGTGGTAGGGTAATTTGGAAAAACTGTGAGGCAGATATGTCTCCATTTCTCTGCTACTATAAATTGCACATTTCAAGTGTCCTATTATTTTTCTGGTGATTTGTTTTATTTACAAAATATTTATATAGCTACAGAAATGTAAACAGAACAATAAAATACCTTACCTGCTTGATTTCTATTTATTTTGCCCTTAACTTAAAATGAGGTTGATTACTGGAATAAGTGTGAATGTTATCTTAAGAGACCTTATAACATGCAGCAGAGAACGCTAAGTGCAGGAATTTCATCTATGACTAAACTAGATGCTAATGAGTTTCCCATTATTTAATACACCTAGTAATGACAGTGGGCTATTGCACTTCTTGTTCCTAGTCATCATGAACCTTATCAAGACAGGTCACACTTTGAAAAGAAAACTCAGTATAGATTTCACTTTTGTATGGCTCTGGATACAAAAACAGCCAAAAGAAAACCAGCCTTGCAACAACCAGAACCCTGAGATCATATACCCAGGCAAATCAAAAACCCTGTTCCACATTTGCAGACTAGGAATTCAAGCCTACAGTTGGATATGCACAGACAGGTTCCCATTCCTACTCAGAGCCTGCTACATCAGTGGGAGTGTCTGTCCAACACAGTAGCACGAAATCCGTGGAACATTATCCCCCAGTCTCCTGAAAGGCATTTCCTTGTTCCCCCAGTTATACTTAAGGCCTAGTGTGTTTTCACCTTCTCCTCTGCTCTTCAGATTCCTTCTAGCTACCAGAGAGACTGCCAGTGTCCCTCTTCCCGGTAAACAGCGCTAGCGACGGCAACAGTCAGGGCCTACCCTGCTTTGACTGAAGGCCATATAATTTCCTCACACTACAAATAGCTGAGAAGATGTCTATCAAGTTTAAAGACCAAAAATCTGCACTGCACCGAGATAGGAAACTCAGAGATGGCTGCTGCAAACCACAGATTAATTTGTTGTCCTGTGTTAAGACAAGAGGTCGTTAAGCTTCTCATTACCACCATGGCCATGCACCAGTCACTTCAAGTGCTTAACAAATTATAGCAGATGACAACACAAGATAGACAACAAAAACAGTGTAAATCTCTGGTCATCAGGCATCTTGGTCCATCTGAAAGTGAGACTGTGGTTTTCTAAAGACTTGAACATAGAACCAGAGAGAAGACTTAAAATCCAAGCACTTTTTTCCTCCAGCTAGATGTATCCTCCTATAAATTATATTCCTTCTGTTCTCCACTCCAGTATGCCATAACCTGACCCATCTGGGATATCACCTGAACACCCTAAGTGCCATTGCCTAATTGCACTCCCCAGTACCTTGGAAGAACCATCAATGGAAAGGCACCATCCAGGGGCTGGCCTCGGAACACAGTACTGCAAAGGGCTCAGGTCATAGAATAGTCCCTCCAGATTTCATAGGTAACTGTAATGTATATGCCCCAACCATGACTGTGCATAATACTCCATGAAATTCTCTCTTTTAGCAACACACAAGCTGGCAGAAGAGGAAGCAACACTTTCAAACTCTGGTTGCTAAATTCCCAGGTTTGAATTTTCATTGCTAAGTAATTTGTGTTGCCTGGATTGTACATCACTGAGGGGCAGCCTGAAGAAATGTTGCATTCCCACTGTGCCCAATTAGCAAGTCGGCACTTGAACTTTGTTTGGCTCAGATGCAACTGAATAGGATGGAGTTTAAGGAGGTACGAACCCAAAGCATATGTTCGTATCTTAGTTTTATGTATTTTATTTTCCCAAGAACATATGCTCAACTTTTAGTTATCCTTTCAACTTCAAAAGCTTATCTCAACAGGCAAAATGGAAGCAGTGCTATTTCAACCATGTAATTTTGTCTGAGGATATTAAAACAGATGTCCACTAAGTTGGTATAATTATGTAAATTGTCCAGGAAACGGGAAATATAGAACTACATTGCCAAGGAGACAGAGATACATTAAATTGCTGTGCATTCTATTAATACTCAAGACCTCATTCTGCAGAAGTTGCTTAAGTGCATACAGTACATAAATAAAAATAATAATCTTATTTTTATTCTTATTTTTAAAAGATAAAAACTTACTAAACATATGAACAGGTAAATAATATATGTGTTCATTCCAAAGAATTTATTCTGTTTCCCATGAGCATTCTTTTTCATTTTATTACACTGGAATTATGTTATTAACCTACTACAATCTAGTAGGTAAAGATTTTACTACATTGTTAGGGAGCTGCTTCTTAGACTAAGAGTAATAAAGGATTATTTGTATCCTGTTCTAGAGGAGTTAAGCTCCAAAATTTAGTACAGCAGATTTCTCATCATCCTTCTTACAAGCAAGATTAAAAATTAAATTTCATGAATCTACACCATGTCAATAGTCCCATATGATAGACATGGATGAATGAGTATTCACAGTAACATCAGGCATCTAATTGAAGTTCCAATGTTCAAAGCCTAGGTCACTGTATAGGCCTTTGGGAAGCACAGTCCCGAAACGTTGATGTCTTGATTAACCTTGGGAGGCACCTGATTTATAAACTCAGTCAGCAGAATGTGGTAATTTACAGCAATGACCTTGCAGAGCAACAAATGAAACGACATATGTATTTCACTTACAGTTTAGACTGGGATGTGAAGCTGTGTGAAGAAAACAGAAAATTTACATTGATTTCTATAAATCCTAGATCACTTTCTTCTTCTGACCATCTCTTAAATATTTAATGATCAGCAGCAGACAAATATTCCACTCAAATCTGGATTTTGACTCTCACAGGCTGTGTACACAGGTTCTTGTGATGATGATTTGAAGGCTATGAATATGCAAAGCAATGTCACAAGCTGTTTTTTATGAGTCAGACACAATAAATGCATGCACATTAAAAGGTCAGTCCTTGAATTTCTTGGTTGAAAGGTCAAAACTTTCGTGAAGAGCTTAGGAAAAAAAAAGTTGTGGTTTTTTTTTTTAATAAACAGGATGAGGTTGGCACATGGAAAGAAGTGTAAATGAAATCAAGAGTTAAAACAAAATGTTAATATTAACAGCTGAAGGAAGACAAAAGGAGATGGAATTCCCATTTTTGAATTGGCACTGAAGACTGGTTCAACGATTATAAAATTCAGTGCAAATCTGAGAACAAGATAATCCCCCCCGACAATAATTACCAGGTCCTGGTATTAGCAAGAAAAGGGCATTTTTATTATTACAGATGTGTGTAGCAGAAATGTTATGACCCATTAAAGTACCCTATTATTCTGCTGTCAGTTACCCTCTGTTAGCGAAGTCTTCATGATTTGACAACTCGTTCTTTAATTGTCACCCCATGCTAGCCTCTAGTTCGCAGCTACATTGTGAGCTGAGTTCTCATATATTATACATATTATGTACTGAGTTTTCCAAGCTTTCACCTTTGATATGATCTTTATCTCTTTAAACGACATTCTCCTACGCAGCCAGCACATGGTTTCAGAGAATGCTTTGTGAAGTGATAAATTACACTCTGTGTTCTTTTGACAATGGAAGAGTATCCTTATGATCAAGCATTTCTTTGGTGTATAAACCTGAAGTTTGCAAGTCTCCTGTGAGAGACATGTCAACTCTAACATTTCGCCTTAAGAGGTCTTTAATGCTAATTATCCTGGCATTCCTCAACACTTTCTCTCAAGAGTTTTTTTAAGAGTTCATAGATACCAGTTCTGTAGTTCTGTTTATTTTTTCCCCTTCAGAAAATTATATGATATCTATTCCCTCAAGAAGAGACTGCTTATACCTAGAAACCTGTACAACTACATTTATGTATTGGAATGCCTCTTATGCACTGTAATGCCTCTTAGATGCTAGGCTCCCTGCGTGATATTCACGCCACTTAAATTAGGCATTTCAGTTGTTATATTCTGTGTGTGGCATTCAGCACACTAAGAGGGAAGCCACAAAAAATAGCCAAATGGAAACACTGAAAGAAACATATTTTAATTACTTCTTTTCTCAATTTTAGATGGTAAATTCTTGTTTACAAGGAGTCATGTATATGCTGCAATTCTACAACTATAGCATTCTCCTGGGAAAAAAAAATGGGCAGGGGTTATACTTCAAAAAACAAAGCACATGTCCAAATAAGCAGGTTGCAATGCACATTCCCCTCTTCCCCCACTCTTCGTGCAATAGCTGTCATTAGAGCACTTCTGTAGTGATGTGGAGAACTCAAGTTCAGTTTTCTCCCCAGTCTTTCAGCTTCTATCCTCAAACACATATGCATGAAGAGATGGCTAAATGGTTCTATCTCTGTCACATGACAGACAAGTAAAATGTAAGAAACACCAACCTAAAACCCTTTGTGATATAATCAAGTTTCACCTCTGTAAAGATCTTAGTACAGTAACATAAAGATCCTTCAGAAGTTAAGATACAGATACAGTCCAAAGTGACAAAAGAGTAAGGGAGAGCTATTGAATACATATGTCTGTTGTCTGAGGTCAAAGTCTCACAGAACTAGCATGCTATTAAATATCTTCCTCAAACACTTCGCTTTTTCAACTTTGAACGGTCATTTTAGCCAAGGTCTGACATCAGTCCAGATCTGCACACTGCCTTTCAACACAAATGGCTAATTCTGATACTCTCTTTCAAATTTTACAAAATGCTTCTGATATCCCTTCCTCCAACATCCCAGGTATCTCAGTTTACTACCTTTTATGAATGTGTGTTTTCAGAACTGAAGAAATTGATTTATTATTTAATCTTGCATCATCCTGCTAGATGAGGCTGCTATCAACAATGAGCCGCTAATTATGTTTCCCTTTGATGCAAGTATTCATCGTCTGGCTCTGGTTATGATCAAGGCTGAGATTTTGAAAACCAAGGGCTAACATAAGAATATCCAAACCAGATCAGGCCCAAGGACTTAAATCCTGTCTCCCACAGAAACTTTTGCTGGGAAAAGAGCATGAAAACAAAGCAATCATATAATGAAACTTCCCCAGAACACTCTCCCAGTCTCCAAGGATTTGCAGCACAGGGAATTCTTGAGAATGAAGTTGCATCTTTGTGTTTGATTACCCTCAATGGCTAAATTAATGGATAGAAAACCCAAATGCTTTTTGAATTTATGTGAACTTTCAGTGTCCACTACGCCCAGTGACAAGAGGCTCCATAATCTCTATGTTGTGTGAGGAAATGCCAACTTGTGCGTGAGGATATACCAATATATTGGTATATCCTTAACTTAATATATTGATAAACTTCATCATACTTTTCACCCTTTTATTTCATGCTGCTGAACACAACCTGAACATCACAGGACATACCACTAACCGAAGAGTTCATTAATTTCTGCACTATGTATGGCTCAAAGGGCTAACCTGTGTGTTTGTGTCAGTATGAACCAGTGGTTTATGCTTGGCTTTGATAAAAACATTGGCCCACTTTCTATGATTATAGCAAAGGTAAAAGCTAAAAGTTCAGGAAAATAAGAGCTCTATGATCAGTCAATTGCTGAATCTTCTAGGACTCCAGTACAAGGTTGAGCCAGATGCTTGGCAAGGAGCAAAGGCTTAGCCTTTGTAAAAATATATTAGCCATCTTGCCTACATTTAAGGTTAGGAAGAAGGAGGCCTAAGATGCTCCGTGCAGGTCTGTATTCTGCGTGTTTCACAAGTCTAGGACAAGCTGCGCAGGTATCAGCAAGCACGTGCCCAGGGCTGAAGTTTGGTTTTGGTGGGGGATTTTTACTTTTTTTTTAATCAATAAGGACAAACCTATGCTTTGGTAAACAAAGGGTTGAAAAATGTGGTTTATTCATGGCTCTTGCATGGCCCTTCTAGCTAGATTAAGGTCAAAAACTGGATAGGGCCAATAGGATAAGTCATCTCACTATGGATTAGGCTACAGAAGAGACTGAAGTTAGGAGCAAGTTTTAGGAAGAGGAAAGAAGAGAAAAGTCTTTCTAGCTTGATGACCTTGCAAGATCAAGGCATAGTTTACTGCTAGAATTTTCCTGTCTGAAAATGAGAGAATGAACGCTGACATATGCCACTATTTCCTGCTGACATTTAGTTCTAATGCATATATTGCTTATCAAGATCAAATAAATTTAGGACAAAGTCTGCATATGGACACTGGGTGTCATTCATTTGGAGTAGGCTTTATGCTATGGCAAAAATTGGGGGGGAAAAAAAAAGGATCAAGGACTTCAGGGTATTGCTGACACCCATACAACTCTTAGGGCAGAGATAAAGTCTGACATTATCACAAAAAGCAGTTTACCGTTGGCAGCAGTGCAGGATTTGGTCTCCTACAATTTTTGGTGAGGATTAGGGTTCACAGACAGAGGAAACAAGATGGACTGGTCTACGTGGCCCATAAGACTTGCACAAAGGCTTACATCAGAGGCTTCCACACCTCAAGTAAGGGCATCAGCTGGATATTAGTGGTTTGCTCAAGGGCACAGTCTCTCTCATTTTGCTTGCCCTGCAGATAGAACAAAACACAGTCATGCCTTGAAGAAAAAAAGAATTCAAAAAAGTCTGTTTTCAATTCTAAAAAATAATAGCAGGCTTTTTGAAAACCTAAGTTTACTGGAATAGAAAGGCCACTTACCATTCAGTTTTATTCTTTGTCTCTTACCCACTAAAATTTGAAGTCATACATTTAGAGGCAGACAGGGAAGAAATATCAAGAGACAGGGATCAAGATTCATCTCCTACAGCAGGAACCAAATTCAGGAGAAAGCCAAAGTCAAAACAGGAGACAAGAATTCACAGTAGACTTTGATGTAAGCCTCAGTAAGTGAAGCCTTTAGCCATTTACATAGAACCAGTTATACAAAACTGCTTTTGCCCAGGGCTCATGCCACCAAAAAGCTCACGTCAGCACATACCACACCCTTCAAAAGGGGCTTGTGCTGCAGAAGTGTTGGCTTGCTAGGTTTAGCTGTTTCATGGAGTTGAAAGCATCTCTGAGAGATCCTGCTCAAGCTTATTCCTTGGCTTGCAATACAAATCAACTGTGTTAGCAACAGCCTCTTCAACCTGCTGCTGACTCAGGACAGGTTAAAGCCTCTACTGAGGAAAAGCTAGTATCTCTCTGAGTCTGGTGGGAGGTTTGTTTTAGTGACCTGGCTGTGCTGTATGTTAGCAGATAATACCTAAAGGCTCTATCTCTATATGGCTGTGTTACCTTTTACAGGGGTAACATGGCATGTTCTGCAGTGTGCTGCTGACAGTGAGCCTTGGGCAGTCAGAATACGTGCTCACTGCTCTCTTCCCTGCACTCTCTTCTACAGAGCTGTTAGCCACTCTGATAAGCAAAGCTGCTTCTCTTTTTAGTGGTTAAGAATGACATTGTTTTCCAAAGCTGCAAGTACGAACAGAATGCCTGATTCCATTAGTGTTTCCATGCAGTTAGTGTGGGTGGACTTTGACAGCTCAATGCACCATACTGATTCCCCCCTTTGAACGTGCACAGGGAGCGACAGGGTGCTGCAGAGTGTCAGGTAACTGCTGCTTTTTTGCAGCAAACCACTTTTATTTGATTCGATAATGGGAAGAATACAAATAGCCCCTGTAACAAAAGCAGAAAACCAGTCTGAATCTGTGCTGTATTTTTTATCAGACAAATGAATTCCCTAGAAATTCCATTTCAAAGCAATACTAGATTATCTTCTCTAATAAGTAAAAAATTAAATGAGTTCACACTGGCAAGATGACATTGATTTTACTGAAAGGAAGTGCATTAGTACCTACAAATCAATTCCTTGCAAGATGCAGGCCCTGAACAAACAGCTCCTCAGATATTCACAGCAATGAATGTACTGTTTTGTAAGCACCAGACCAGGCATCTGAAGCCTACCTTGTAGCTTCCCCTCTGTTCTGATTAAAATACAGTCACACTCAAATGTAAGAACTGGTTCCCTATTTGAGTGTGGGGACTGTGAGGATATTTGTACATGTACTGCGCTCTCCTGCGTTCCTCTGTCTTTCTGTATGCTGCTTGTCAGCATACAAGATGCACAGGTGACAATCCTGCGTCTATACAAGACAGGAGGAGTCTAACTGGAGAGTCCAGAGTTGAATGGTCCTTTAGGCTATTCGCTGAGGAAAGCAGAGTTTTGGAGACTATAGGAGCAACATCCACCAGCTAGTAGCTTTTAAAAATTAATCCCTCCTTTTGCTCTCTCCCCTGTCTGAAGAGAATTTCCAAAGATGGCATTCAGATCAGAGATGGCATTCAGGTGAGAGATGGCATACAGGTGCAAGAATTTTTCTGCAGAAAACTCTTCTTTCTTTCCTTCCTTAGTCCCATGCTTGAGACTTAGTAACAACCTTATCCCACCTCTTTTTTTCTTTAAAGTACTTATAACAATTTTGAAATGAAAACTCCCTTTCAAATTGAAAAGCTTAAACATTTCATTAAGAAATAATGCTCTCTAAACATAACATTCCAACATAGAAAACAATTCCCTACTGTTTTGGTCAAAACTGTATGTCAAATATTGACAGACTCTGTTCTGAACAAGTCTATTCTGCCCTTATCTCAACCAAATTTTTAATGAAATTCACATTTACCAAAATATATTCAGCCAATTGTGCCCAACACACAGATTTCCTGGTATGGGGAATCATTGGAAAAACAAATTCAATTTGCTTATCTTTTTAACTATAATATACAGAACCAATGGTTTTAATGTCTGCTACGTTGAGCTTTAGATAGGAATGTGATACTTCGCTAGCACGTAAATGAGCAAAAAACTTCAAGCATATGAGGAGTGTCAGTGACTTATTTAAAAAGAAATAAATGTTTGTTGGGTTTTTGGCTGCTTTTTTTTAAGAATTATTAAAGGCTATCATTTCCTCTTAATGTTCCATAATTGGTTATTTAACTCCCAATGACACTAATAGGAACAGCCTGCTTAATCACGCATGCAAAGATGAATATATTTGAACATGTGGTGGGTGGAAGCTGACTTGCCTACTGAATTTAACTATAAACAGAAAAAGGATATGAAAGCTATTGTTCTGCTGACATTGTTTTACGAATCTCTCTGACAATGTGAATTTTTAAAGCTTTTGCTTCTAGAATATGTTTTCAAAAGAAGACTTTTAAGTACCCTGTCCCATGCAAGACTATTGAGACACACAAAATCTGAATGATTGTCTATGACCCCAAGTTTCCAAGTTTACAGCAGAATCAAGAACAGGTTTCTGCCTCCCACTTCTGTGCTGTAGTGTTCCCTCTGCAATTAGTTAAAGCTGATCCTTCTGTGCTTTCCATCAAAATGCACAATTAGGGGCTGACTCAAGTACACTGAAGTCAATGGAATTCCATTTAGCTCAGTGGCTTTTGGACCACTTCATACCTATTTCATGTAGCGACATCTCTTTCATAGATTGTTGATTTACAGCTACAAAGACTGCCTGCATGCATGCCATTGGGGGAGATACAACTGCGTGCATACTGCTGAGGTTTTTTTTCTCTCAGATAGACTACAGAATCTTCATGCTTGGAGCCATTCAAAACTCAGCTGGACTGGACCCATAGCAACTTGATCTAACTCCAAAACTGACCCTGTTTTGTGGTCCATAGACCAGATGACCTCCAGAGGTCTCTTCCAACTTAAATCATTCTATGATAGTGTTTGTCTTCAATTTTCTGAGTTTTTCAATGTGCTTTAACATTTGGTTGCCTCAACAATGGGCTAAACACATCCCTGTCGGTTCTGTAAAGAAGCACACGAACTTTACCAATCCAAGAAAAGTTCTGGATCCCTTCACTATCTTCTTTTAAAACTTGTGAAAACTAAAGCCCAAATAACCAACTGATTGCCTCCTGTATGCAAGCTGAAATTTAAAAAAATTAACTAGAACTGTCATGCTGCTATAGCCCTTTAAGTCAAACTGCTTTTACAAATCTATTGACCAACTACTTCTGTATATGGGTACATAAATGTTACAGCATCACAGGTGACACTGAGAAAACTAGTGACAGCAAAACTGTATTACAAACCAAATTCTCTACCAACAGTCTAACTGACATTGATATATTGGTAGTAGTATTTGCTCTTTGGTTTTTGTCATTCAGCCTCTAAACACTTCTACGTGCCTCTAACAGACAAGATGCAGGACCATTGCAGAACTGTAGAATTACAGGAAATAAGGCTGGAAGGGAGTCTGGGAGACTATTTAACACACTTCCCTCTCCAAGGCTTGTTCAGTCAGTTCTACATCATTCTTAATAGATTTCTGCTGCAACTATTCTTTGGCTCTCTAATGATGGAGAGTCCACAGTAGTTTCAGGCAGTCTGTTTCAATGTTTCACTACCATTAGACTATTGTTTTCCTAATTTCCTCTGCTGATATTTAAGACCACTATTTCTGTCCTGTAAACTACAGACATGAAGAACAGTCATCTCTTCTTCTTCCCAGGAATCACTTTTTATTTAAAGACTACGAAGTATGTCTTTGACCAATAAAGTTGTAGATGTGAAAATACAAACCAAGTCATACAGACTTGTATGCTTTACTAAACTGAGAAAGGCTCTGACAAAATTCTGCAGTTTTCCACCTTTTCTCCAATCCAAAATGAAAATAAATCTTGAAAACATAAAATTTCATTCCAAAAAGACATTCAAGTTCCTACCTACTCCTATTAAGCATTGTGTAACAAAGACACAATCCTAAATAATAAAATCCCCATGCAAGTCCAAAAATGATGCATAACTATTCCCTAGACCATCTAAATGCATAACAGAAGGATGAGCTACACTTTGCATGCATGTCAACTCCGGTGTACTGTAAATTTCCAATATAACACTGACCATGACACAACTACAGTAAGATCCTAACAAATATATCCTGATAAAGAAACTCTGTAATATTCAAAGGTAGGAAGAAGACAAATAAGCCTAAATATAGTACAGCAGACATTTGTTGAGTTTCTGCATAAAGTAAGAAAATAGATATGAGAGAACGCATAAAAGTGCATAGAAGTTTGAAATAAAGGAAATTTGAGTTCCTCCCCTTTTTCTCTGTAAGAATTTATACCCCACCAATGACATGAGGAAACAAAAGTTATCTGCTAGTATCAGAACGATCTAAGTCTGTCTTATTACAAAGCCTACATTACAGTAACTGGGTCACTGATTACTAACAATGATGAGCCATGCTCCCTAACACCCCTAAATTAATCTTCTGCTGGCAACACATTCATATTTGCTTGAAATTTCACATCCTGCCATTGAAGCAAATAGGCATTAACTTCCCAAAGAGGTATAGGCATTCAGGCCACAGTGTTGGGGACTGCTAGTCCAGCTAAGAATGAAAAATGGACAGCCCTGAGGAAAAAAATGAACCCTAACTCATTCTCAAAGCTGTAAAAACTACAACAGATACTGACGCAGCTTCAACTACTACTGATACAGGTAAGATGCAAGTTTAGAGATGCTGAGGAGAATATTCTAAATCTGTGCTTATTATCAGCTTGCCATGAAAATACTCTCCTGGCTTGGGTCAGAGGAAGATCCAGAAAGCAGATATGCTTCCAGCTTATTCCTGGGGAATGCCATCTACTGGTAGAAAAGAGAGTATTGAGCAAATGCATCCAAATGCCAGAAACACTCTTTTCCTAGGACTTCAGTATGACTCTGGCTAGAAATATTGTCGCAGATTGGCAAGATTATGTATCTGGACATTATCAGTGCAAATGAAAGAGGTGACAGGTCAGGGGGAAAAGGAACTTTTCCAAGGATTAAGGAAGAAGGAACCAAGAATGAGAAATAAACCACAGTCTGGGTACCTATGATTTTTGCAATGTCCTTGTCATCAGTACATTGGTAAGAGATATTTTTTGGAAGTCTGTCCAGCTCTCACTGAGTGCAACCAAAAAACATTCAGTCCTCTGTAATGTAGTTGCAGCCAAGAGACAAAATTATGATGACATCCTTTGATGCCGGCAACATAAGTGAAACTGCGTAAATGCAACACTGATGCGTCAAATAGCCAGGATGGGAAGGATACGAATGCCAAGTATGTTGCATTGCTGAACTGGTAATACAGGCTACTAGTAATAATAGGTGAAACTGATGAATGTATCCAGAAGGAGCAAAAGGAAATAAAACTATTTCTAGTGCCTATAATATATTTCATTATGATGCTTCGCATTGCTAATATAATTTTAGTGTAACTTTAAGGAAATTGCCTATGGGATAACTATTTCTGGTACATTATGCAGTCTAATTACCCAAGTCCGTTAGTTAAATCATATTTCAAATCTCTCATCTATATCCATCAAAATCACAAGTCTTACTTCTTGACAAATGGTTATTAAAACAATACAGCCAGATGTAGAGGGGATCTCAGGCTTGTGGTATTTGGATGAATTAATATAGAGTGTAACATGGCAATCATGACATCACCTGAAGTGCAGAACACGGTGCAGAACTGAATCATCCTGGCCTGGCCCCTATTACCTCCCTGATACTGCATTTGTGTTTACATGTAAGCACAACAGGACTTCATTAGGCAGCAAATCACACTTGAAGTGGATGAAAACCAGTTTATTGATGTCTGAACAGGTGACAATATGGCTCATCAAGAACTGAGGGGATAGCAGTCTGCTTTTTTATGCTATTAAGGAAGCAGTACATCACCTTTAAGCTCTAGCCATGCCTTTACAAGTGCCTTAAAAACCAGTCTGGGATAACTATAGTCAGCTGTTGGTACTGATACCTACACCAAACCTTCCTATCCCACAAGCCTCATTATGCACAGGACTGAATTATACCGAATGTTTCTTCAATGAAGAAAAGAAAATGCATAATCTGTAAATAGTAGGTAACACTGTGTACTCTGAAGTAGATGCCTTTCCACTGGCACAGATCAAATAGAAGTTTTTTTCACTACGTGTGCGGGAACAAGAAGAATTATTTTAAAATATGAATGGCATCATACACATGGAGGCATCTACAGAACATTAAACAAAACAAAGGAAATCAGTATGCAAGCAAAACCAGCTGGCAAAGGGTATAAGGTTAATAGGAAATGATCATAGCAGAATTGAGTTCTCCCCATTCATTTAACTAGGATCAGCTCCGTCTGACAGCAGAATTTGATTTACTGGTTGATAAAGCCGTGTATACATTCTCTCACACAGTCTAAAAATCATTCCTCTTTTCCTGCTCGAGGAAGCTTTTTCTCTGTCAAATACCAATCACTCATAGCAAAAGAACAGTTGGCAACAACTTACAAATATTAAATGGGACTATTAACAAGTAAATATTTTGTCAAAAATTTGTAAAACCACTAGTGAATAGTTGCCTTTGTGTAACTGAAGGTTCCAGCTATGGTATGCTTTCATACACTTCACTGAAATGTGCAACAATTGCCCTTCAGTTCACTAGGGAGCAAAGCTTAAGTAAAGCTTTGGTACCAGACAGCTTGTGGCATACCAAGAGAGAGTTATCCTGTATGTGAAATTCTAGGACTAAACGTAAGTATCTTTAAAAGGAACAAGCAAAGGAAGAAACATTATGTACAGTAGGTTATTTGGTAAAAGACACAATGATTTAGCTTTAAGTTCAGATTCAGGCAAAGATCCAATGTAAGTGTGTTTACTACCTTACTTAATTATACTTCAAAGAAGATACTAGCTGGCAAGGTCTTCTGCATCTTCTGAACCAATAGGCTATACAGCCAGCTGAAGTTTACCCCCTCTCAATGTGGTTGCCCAAGTCTATCTGGAAGCTGAATTTGGGCTGTTCTGGGAAAAGTGTCATCTGTTGGTGGTGTGGGGAAAACATTCTGTTTTTCTATCACTTCTGTCGATACACTCACCCACATATGCTAGAGTCATGGGAAACTGCATGATTCAGACAGCTCTCTATTTCAAAAATCAGTGAAGGAAGTCTTATGGAAATGAAAACAATTACCACTAAAGACATCACAAGAAACAAAAATTAAAATTTCAGAACACGTCAGTATTGATACGCCTTGGAAAACATTGCATTTTTCATTATTTCCTTGGGCTACTGTCATTCCTCTTTATGAATTCTAATCAATTATGTCTCTTGCTCCAAGGATTAGATAAAGATCAGGAACAAAATATGTTTTCAGAAGTCTACAATTCAGTCTTAAAGACATTTTATAAAGATTTCTTCATCTACTTTTACTTCATCCTGCCAGGATTCATTAATCAGAGTGTTCTCCCTCCAGGACAGACTGCTCGGACAATGGAGCCGATGAGGTATAGATCTCTTCTCTCTCCTGCGCTCAAAGTTTTAAGATTTTTTTTTCCCAGTGTGTGCATATATCTACACCACCATAACATATATTTTGAAATAAAGTGAAGCTCTTCTCCCAAGAATTAATGTTCTTAAAAGAAAAATCAACATAACTCCGTAAAAAAGACAGTAACTCATGGGACATGAAAAAATCCTTCTTCAGGGAAAAAGGAAGTGCTCGAAGTCTGGATTTGTAAAACCTGCTGTTCTGAGAGTGCTGGCCACCTAGTGCACACTTGGATTTGCTGTCTGCAAGGGTCTCCAGACAGCACTAGTACAGTCTTCAACAAAGTGCAGAATTATGGACT
Source organism: Gavia stellata (assembly GCF_030936135.1). Classification (NCBI taxonomy): domain Eukaryota; kingdom Metazoa; phylum Chordata; class Aves; order Gaviiformes; family Gaviidae; genus Gavia; species Gavia stellata. The sequence goes on along the minus strand of NC_082608.1, from coordinate 9,179,712 downwards.
GATGGTTCATGCTTTTAGGAACAGAATTTTGTTAAAAGTTGCAGTCATCACGCCTTGCCAAAGCAGCAGTAATAAAGGAGCATCAGAAGACCGTAAAGGTTGTTATTATGAGGCTTACCGAGAATCTCAAAATCTGCCAGGAGGTAATACACTACAAAAGCTACTTCAAATACAGTACACAAGCATACATACTGCAAACTCACTGAGCTGCTGTAAAATTACCGTATATTAGAGGAGTTAAAGAATATAGTAATTATTCGTGAAAGAATAAATGAATTCTCCCATGTTTTCCTGGTGTTTATTTATTTTTTTCTTCGTGTTTCTTGGCTGCCTCTTTTATCTTTTATATTCTGCAGCACAATCAGATAGCACTAATTATCAACAAGCTTGATCCTGCCCAAACTGAAGTGAATGGAAAACTGCCAATTGGGCTCAAAGGAAAGTGAAAATGAGTGCCCAAATTAGGGAATAATAATAATAACTGTGGTAATAAGCTAAGGCTTCAGTGTTCCTGTCACTTTTGCTTTGTGTGGTTTTACTTATTTGCTTTAGGGAGATAATTATATGGGGGCATGTAAAAAGAGTATCTTGCTCATACTCATTAGACATGCAGCTGCCATTTCTGTCTCTGGACTGACATAAATAGAAAGGCCGTATCATAAGCAGTGTAAATTGCAAAATCCCCCCTGTGGAGCTACTGATTTGTAGGGATTACCTGGCCTGGAATTTGTACTTCCAACATTGACAAAGGCTTGATGCTTCTCTCTGGGGAAAAGACCAGTCCACCGTTACCCTAAGAATACATGCTCAACCTCAGACAAATAACAGACAAATTATTAAGCTGTTCTTGCTTGTCTTACCTGATGTCCATTTGAATAGTTCTCTCTTTAGAAAGCTGCTGTAAGTGCTTTTAAATTTGTTATTTCAAACTGCAGATTTATACAAATCTTTTATAGGAGTTTACCACATGTGAAACATTGGCTGAATTACGTGAAGATTATGCGCATCGAATGATTGTTTTTGAGCAAGTTCTGTTTTCTTTTAATGACAAAGGGGCCATACCAAAGGCAGCAAATCCCAAACTGCTTACAGGATCTAGGAAACTCTTAGAGAAAGGAAGGCAAAGCCCTGCAATGGCCACATCTTTTAAGGCAGCTGATAACCCAGTGGGCCAAATCATGACAGTAGAGGTAGGCCGCCATTTCCTCTCTTAAATTAGCCTTCACTTTTGACAGACTTCAGCAGCTTTTGCAGCTCATTCAGGGGTCACTGTGTTCCACTCCTCCTCCCCAGCACCGGGTCAGCCATCTTGCCAGAAGCTGAACAGTCTTAGCCCTTTCCTGGCTGCTCACATTTGGTTTCTGGAATAGATCTGCCTTCTGTGGTAAAAAGGGCTCTCCAACATCATTGTCACAACACGCTTTAAAATACTGTCAAAATCCACTGCCAGTTTCGGAAAGAGAGGTCTCAGAAATACTGCGTTCCTGTTGAGTTTTGTGAAAATGAGTAGCCAGGCGCGGCAGCGAGACCTTCTCAGTGCTCCCACAGATGGAAAGGCTGAGGCGGCCACAGCCTCGCCCGCCCCACGAGGCCTCAGGCAGCGAGCCCACCCAGAGGCACAAAATGGCTGTCCAGGGCATGGCCACGCAGCTCTGCTGGGCCCAAATGCGCAAGTGAAAGGGGGCAGAAAGTCTGTAAGATCATTTGAGGACCCTATGGGCCACAGGTAAGAGCTGCAGATGCGGCGTAGGGCATGAGCCACAGAAACAAGGCAGGCAACTGAGACTACCCCGCCAGCAACAGCACATGAAGAGAACACTGGGCAGCCGCTGAGAGAGGGCGGCTGGCTCTTGCGGAGCCCCTAGGAGGCAGGGCGGCCGTCAGAAGCGTTACTTCACGGCGCTTCACAGACCGGGCTCGTGAGGGAGCCAGCCTGCGGGCAGCGGGAACGGCTGTCTCCCGCCCGCAGCAAGACTCCGCGAAGTTCTGCCACCCCGACGCCCTCCCAGTAGCGGCTCGGAGCCGGGCGGGCGGCGGGCAGCGCCGAACCCCCCCACAGCCCGCCGCGCCCGGCCCCGCCCTCCGCGGGCTGTGGCGGGGCGGTGCCAACGGCAGAGCGGGGCGAGCGCCAGAGCCGGGCTGGGCAGCGGCGGAGCGCGGGCAGCGCCGCGGGGCTCTCCGCCGGGAGCCATGGGCCAGGACTTGCCGTGGCTCAACCACTCCGGCAGCCCACGGGCGGCGGGCAACGCCTGTGCGGGGGACGGGCAGCGCGGCGGGCCCTTCGCCGCCGCCACCGCCGCGCTGCTGGCGGCGCTCATGGGGCTGCTGGTGCTGGCCACGGTGTTGGGCAATGCCCTGGTCATCCTGGCGTTCGTGGTGGACCGGAGCCTCCGAACACAGGGCAACTTCTTCTTCCTCAACCTGGCCATCGCCGACCTCCTGGTGGGTGAGTTCCGGGGCGCCGGGAGGGACGGAGGGTTGCGGTCCGCGGCGCTGCACGTGTCACCGCCGAGCTCTGTCCGCAGGCAGCTTCTGCATCCCCCTCTACATCCCCTACGTGCTGACGGGCGAGTGGAGACTCGGCCGGGGCTTGTGTAAGCTGTGGCTGGTGGTAGACTACCTGGTGTGCACCGCCTCCGTCTTCAACATCGTCCTTATCAGCTTCGACAGGTTCATCTCTGTCACCAAAGCGGTAAGGGCTGGCGAGGTGGTCCTGGGGGGGTGCAGGGGCTCCGAGGCCGCCCTTTCAGGCAGGAGGGTTTGCTGAGGTCACCTGGCTCTCAACCCCACGGCACCTTACTCAGCCCCTGGCTCCTGGGGTGTGGATCTGGGCAGTTCCCCTCAGTCCTGGAAATAGTTCTGGGAATGATCAGCTTTGTAAAAGTGAGAAGCAAATGTCTTTTCTGCCAGTGGAAGAGGTACTCTGTTTTAGCAACAGGCAGAGTTTGTATATGGTGCTCTTCTGGCTAGAAGGGCAGAGGCAACAAGGTGTACTTATTTCCTCCCCAGCCACGCCTTGGATAAGCTTAAAAAGTTATTACACAGCGGAAAGAGACCATCTCCCTCAGAACATGGCAATGCACCTGTAGACAACTGATAGCCCAAGGCAGCCTAGCTGCATCCCACCTGCAGCACAAGGCAGAGAGAGATGTCCTTGCACTGGGTGCCAAACTCAGGGAGAATTAGATATATACAGCTGTGTATGGTTCAAAAGTGGCAGAATATAAATTAACATCTTTCAAAGGATGCAAATGCTATTTCTATGTAACAACCACAGAAATAGCTCGAGCCTTGCCTCTGTCATGCAGCATGTCAGTTATCAAAAAAGGAGTAGAGCAGACTTTGCAAAATCAAAAGCTAACTTCATTTTCGTGACCATACTGCTTCAAAGTATTCTGGATGGTGCCAAAATAACACATTACCTACTAATAGGTTTCACTCTTCTACACACACTCCTTAGTTATTCTTTAGCCTCCTGTTCCACCCATATTTCCTTAAAACATAAATTCAGCTTCATTGCTCATTCTAAATCACACTAAGAGGCAATGATACTTCTTTGGCAAACAGTACAAAGAGAGGCTGCAAGATCACTTTAACAGTTTATATGCAACTTAGTGTTTCAACTACTTCTTTCTGAAGAGGAGAAATGAACAGATTAATTCTTAAAACAGTCAACACTTACAATTTATTTTCTATGTTCTGAATTAGCCATGAATTTTGGTTTCATAAACCAAACCTCTCATGACTATACACATTGTATAAATATATAGACTGGATGGTTTCAGAAACAGAAAGGGAAACTGGTCATAATAAATGAAAAAATTCAGCCACTTTAAAATACTTCAAATTAATCCTCCGTATAAAAATCCCTCCCCAAGCAAGAGTATAGAAGCTGCCTGTTGGGCTAGGGCAGTATGAGAACATATGAACAGGAATAAATGAAGTTCTAAATTATTCTCTATCTCAATGAAAATGGTAATCTTCCTACAAGACTGCTCCTAAAATCATTAGTAACTTTATTAAGGATTGCAAAATCAGACACGATTCAGACAAACTCAGGATTCCTCAGCTGTGTGGGTATTCTACCAGAACAGCATTGGCTTTGGAAATCAAGATCCACAGATTCGGGCAGTAAACATGAATCCTATACAGAATTCACACTTGAGGACTCTATATTCCAAAACACTGTGTGGCCACCGCAGAGATGTGACAATTGAATTCCAATTCACTGTATGAATATTGTCCAGTACACCAGGGGATCAGAGTATTGATAAGTAGAAGATCTTGATTTTAAGATTCTACTGAATTCTATTGCTGATATGGTTTATCAACTTAGTAATACTGAGAAACATACTATTTTTTTTTGCACCTTAGCTTCTCTATTTTATTAGTTACTCTTTCTGTAAAGCACTTCGCAGACCAGAACACTCCATCTATATATCTTAATTGCAGGTAAGAGTTCTGCAAGTACTTCATAAAAGAATGAAATTAAGGATATCAAACAGAAGTAAAAGCTGTTATCCATTAAAATTTTTTGGTGCGATTTTCACATTAAGAAAAAAGCTCTCTCTCTACAAAGCAGAAAGTAAAGAACTTTCATGGGTGTTCAATGAATTCAAATCCTTTCATGTTTAAATTAAATTATTTAAAAATTCTAAGTGAATTTTGAAGGGGCATGTTTTTAGACATTCTGTAAATAGGTGTCACAGCTAATGCAACTGAATATGTAAGCAACTGGTGACAATAAATTCTAGGAATAGCAGTGGCTATTTGTTTGGAAAAGCCTTGGTTTTCTAGCTCTTAAGGTCCGATGCACGTTCTCAGAACATACCCAGTCACCTTGATAATGTTTGTTGGAATGGATATTTCAGAAATAGCTTTTCTGGGGTACCGGGAAGCTTGGTATAACCTTCGTCCCTAAACCAATATATTATCAACGTATCTCACAAGTGACAGAGCAGGTCATACTCCAATATAACCATGTAACTCTTTGATATACTAGTAATGTGTATGTGACTTAACTTTTCTCTCTCTCAGGTCAGTTACAGGGCTCAGAAAGGGAGGACCAGAAATGCAACACTGAAAATGATCACTGTATGGATTGCTGCTTTTCTTCTTTATGGTCCAGCCATTCTCAGCTGGGAGCACATTGCCCAAAAGAGCATCCTCCCTGAAGGAGAATGTCACGCAGAATTCTTCTACAACTGGTATTTCCTAATGATTGCCTCCACTATTGAATTCTTTACACCTTTCATCACTGTTACATACTTTAACTTAAGTATTTACCTCAACATCAGGAAACGCACATCACGCAGAAATGAAAACCTATCACCTGGTCAAGAGGACTGTGAAATGAGTTTCCAGGGGAAAAAAAGGGAACACACGATATTTTTTGTAAAACCTGCTAACAGACACAAACATGAGAAGAGAGCAAGCAGCCTTTCTCCCCCAAAAAAGGCTTCAAGGCTCAGCCTACATAAGCTTGACAATCGGTCATTAAATTTGGATGTCAATCAAGACCTTCCACCACTTCAGGTGGAAGTTGAGACTAAGCCTCACAGGAACAGTTTTTACAAAACTACAGAAAGCATATGCAACGCCACCAGCAGAGTGGACATTGCTAACACTATGGCAAATAGATTTAGACTTTCCCGGGATAAAAGAGTAGCAAAGTCTTTAGCAATTATTGTCTGTGTGTTTGGTTTGTGCTGGGCTCCATATACACTTCTGATGATCATCAGAGCAGCTTGTCACGGGCACTGTGTGCAGTATTCACTCTATGAGACTTCATTTTGGCTTCTGTGGGTGAATTCAGCCATTAACCCTGTTCTATACCCATTATGTCACATGAGCTTTAGGAAAGCCTTTATGAAACTCCTGTGTCCAGGAAAAGCCAAAATTCATCCTCATATTTTTATGTGAAAAAAAGTGTGAAGGCTGACAGTATATCTTGCTTTCAGTGGGAGCATAAACTGGCCAATATTCATCTGCAAGTATTAAGTGCGATGTGCACTAGGTATTTTATGGAATATTGTTAAGTAGGTACAAGTGTAGATATTTATGAATGTATAGAAATACAGTCATCCGTGTAGCTGGAGAAATCACAGCAATGAAAAGGAAGATAATTTCTCAAAGCTCTTTGGAAATTACGCCAACAGAGTATTTTCTGGTAATGGTGCACTAACATTAAGTGCTGAAAAGGGAATACAACACTCATGGCCAATAATTAAGAGTTCAGGCTCTGTCACTTCTAATAACTGTAAATATTGCTGGTAAGTAATTTCATGAAGAGCTTTAGGTAAACTTCCCTTGGAATAATTTTTAAAATAGTTCCAATTAGACTTTTACTACTTCTGGCTAGTTCTGAAAGGAAAAAAACGTTGTCTTCCCCTACCCCATCCATTGGATCTATCCATCCATCAAGTCAGTGGTCAAAAAAAAAGTATTACTTGAAGTGTTTAGACATTTTTCCAAGTCATGCGCCATGAATAGCATGACTCAAAAAAGTATGTGAAAATTTACAGCCTTGCTATGAGTGTGAAAAACAAGAATGTAAGCAACTACACAGTTTCTGCTGTTCTGTCTCTGCCACAAGAGAAGACGACACAAGCTAGATCCTGAGTTTTGACTAGATTTGTCCCACAAGAGGCATTGATTTGAACATCACTAGTGATAAGTTTCCACCATCATAAGCATTGTCTACATAGCTTAACAGACACTTTCCTGTGCTGACAGGAGTGATAGCTATTGAACAGCCATAGTTGTCCATTGCCACAGCAAAAACGCATGTTAGTACAGTTGTTCTTAAAAGTTTACAGACAGTATTTTGAAATATACTTTCTAAAATTTCAATAAAAATAATTAAGAACTGTGGAAGAGTCATAACTTTGTAGCCTTAACAAGCGGTACACAGGAAAAAGCATCTGCCTACAACATTTGGCTAACTGCAGTTGAAACCGCAAAACCATTATTCAAAGACAATTCCTAAGTTACAAGGACTGACCTTGAGGATTAAACATGGTTAGCAAATATTGTAAACTGGGAGGGCATATCCCTACTATATGAATGCATCTATATGAACATGATCATCATGTTCTGCTATGGATGTTTTATAACAAAACAATCAGCTTAACAGCTCTCTTAAGAGGAACAGCATCAACAGATACAGAGCAACATTCAAGATTTCTGAATAGCATTAATTATATCACCGGGCAAGTAAAGCTGTTAGATTCAGACTTACACATCAGTAGAGCAATGATCTGTTGTCTACTCCATAATTCTTGTTCCCTAGGATCTTACTTGCCTTTTTCAGAAAACATGTAGCACTAAGTTACTGGACACTCCCACCAAGGTCTCATCCACTATCCAATCAAGTAGGGACAATTTTCACAACAGTAGTCACTTGAAGCAGTAAGGCAGTTCAATCAGCTTTAAAACATTACATTCAGTTAAGGTAAAACAGACATTAAGTTTTCAGCAACTGGCATTAACCTACAGACTAGACTAGTTTTCACAGGAGTTGCCACTGGCAATTGCTCTACTGCTCAATTTCCTACAGCTTTGTCATTTAATTGCCACTTGTCTCTAGCACAGACCTAGAATCCAGTAAGATTCTCTACCACTCTCTCAAGATACATCATAAAAGCATTCTGAAATGTGAACACACATTGTCTCAGCATCATTTGGAAAAATACTGGGTTTGAATGATAAAATTCTGCAGTATAAATGCTAGCAGCCTCCCGGCTTGTCCAGGTTAACTATGCCTGGATTTTTCTGTCCCTAAAAAACAGAAGTTCCTTTGCTTTTATCAGGTTCAACATTAGCATTGGGTTCAACAGTGGGCTCTGAAGAGACATGAAACAACAGGTGTTAATAGCAACTTTATTGTTTCACTGGTGCAAAATCATGATACTGAATAAACTTGTGTAATGCATTTTCCCCTAAATTTACAGTAATGAAGGTTATACATATCTATATAGATTGCAATTTCTCTATTTTTATACTATTTGGAACAAAATTATCTTGATAAATATGCCCTGTGCACAGTACTGGCCCTCACTGAATGTCACAGAACCTTAATATGCAAAATATAACTTCTGTTTTTGAACATGGTACTTTAAAACTCTCCAAACATGCATTAATATATTCTAGTTTTTAGGGAAAAATATTACACTTAGTCTTAACTTGCATTAAAAGAAAAGCACAAGCAGAATCTGACATACAAGAATCCCAAAAATCTGATGCTCTGTAAGGATCAGACACAGTTTCAGATGACGGTCACTGCCAGTTTAGAATTCTAGTGCTACAGAAGTAACAGTGAACAGACAGAAGAGAAATCAGAACCGGAAGAGCCCTACCATGTCACATGGATTTCAAAGAAAGTTTCAGCCATGCTAACTGATGAAACCTGTAGTTGCTGGTCCAACCTTTCAAATTTGTTAGAGTACTCAACACAAGTGTCTGAAGTGCCAGACTGAACATGTGAATGTTAACTTGACATTTCTGAAAGGCACAACCTATGAATCTATCTTAAAAAAAACACACAGTATGTAAATGAAAAGAAATGAGTACAGCGTGTATCTTCCTAAAGAACAAGACCTTCATAAATTGGCCCCTCAGATTCTGGTGATTCCCTCCTCAGACGCAAGTGCTCCAGTGTGTTGTGAAAGTGTTTGTTAATTTGTTCTGTTTCTTCAGTAGACTCAAGGTTTGGCAGATCTTCTCTTATCTTCTGTATAAGCTGATTTAAAACCTGAATTGTCACCTACAGGAGAATGTAAACAGAAGTCATCAACAAGACCCGTGTATAAGTGGATAGACATTAAGAGACAAGTCTGTTAAAACTACTGGTATTTGGACAGTTCTTAGAAATATTAAGACTGTATGCAGACAGACATGTTGGAGACTGCCTTCTCTTGCTCCTCATAGGACCATTCTGATTTCAGAGTTTGGTGGAAATTCCCCCATCCAAGCAAATGTGAAGAACTTCTTAAGTCATTAACCTGATAGCTTTGTAACTTTTACCACAGTATTTCTCTCGAGTTTATTCAATACAGGTTTTAAAAGCTTTAAACAAATAAAGCACATAATCAGATTGTCCATGCACTCTAACATAAACTCTTTCTCGTAAAAGTCAGTCAGGACAGTAATACCAGATTTAAAGTTATTCTTAGTGACCAAGGCATTACCTAGGAAAGTACAGCTGCCTATGGTGTTAAGTCCAGCACTACACAGAACACCACAGCACAAAATGCACTGCAGACCACCACTATATCCGGAGACTATTTTTATATCTGCCAAGTGCTTTGAAATTCAAAGTTTTATTTTCATCTCCATCAGATACAGCATCTCCTATAGTAGAGCACTATCTTGGGAAGCCAGTTCAGTTTCTGGAAAGTCAGCAGATCCTTAAAATATCTGTAGACGTTCTCTCAGAACTACAGGGTATCCATTAACATCTGCTCTTGATCAAATGATGACATCAAATGTGATGTCGATCTCTACTTGACCAAGCAGCTTTTTTTCAAACTGGGTAAGTTTACTAGTTATCTGCTAACAGAAAATGTATGAGGTAACTATCTCAGATTTCAGATGCAGAATTTAAGCTGGTACACGAGAAGTTGTATCTATTTCTTGAAATTAAAGCTTACATCAACTATCTGTAGCACACTCAGCAGTGACCTTGAACAGCTGTAAGACTTTTCTTCCCCTTATGCACATATTAAGTTAGGTACCTCTAAAGTTAGAATATTATTACTTTGTCATCTAAGTCCTAGTAAGTTTTGATCTAATAAATATTTCTGGTATCCAAGTCTCTCACAATATTTAAGTTCATAACTAAAAACTGCAAACGTTTGGTGTTCCCCACTCCATGTAAGAAGAATGAAGTTTTATCCACAATTCTACTAGCGCATCAAGAATTGAACACTCTGTTATTGCCAGAACTTGTGCCTCTCCTGAGGGACTACAGAGCAAGTTGAAGAGACATAATTCAGGGTGTAAGTGTGAATGAAGAGCTTAAAGAAATGCTCTTTAAAAAAGAAGCAATAGAGAGAATGCATTTCCACTCACCGCCTCATTTTCCTTTTCATAAAAATAGATGTATCTATTCAGAATTTCTATGAAAAGTTGGACTTGCAGAGAAGGGTCCATGCACTGATTTGCTATCTTCAGAGCCTTCTTTAGGCATTCCATCACTCTTTTTCCTCCATGAAGCTAGAAGGAAAAAACAAAAGTTACAAGAAATAAAAGAACCTTGGGGAGCTCCAGTATCTCTTCCCTTGGCACATATACGGCATTTCCTGGTAGTCTACCACAGAAAGACAGAACTATACAAACTGTGCAGAACGAGCTGTCACTGAAAGCTTACCTTGCCTGACTGCCACCAATTTTAAGTTTAAATCAGGCAATAACATGAACAGTTGTTGAAAGCCTTCAATTATGAGATCAATGAACTAAATTTTGTAATATGTACACTAATGCATACTTTGAGAAACAGATTTCCAACACTGCTCTTTATAATTACAACAGCTTACGTGACCAGCCCTGAAGAACACACAATTATTTATTTTACCTTAAACTTCAACAACTTGTATCTTTAATTTGGAAGTTCAGTAGTTCATGTGCAAACACAGGTACTATAATAGACATACGCAAAATGCAGGCTGTACTTTGACAGCCAGTCTTAAACTAGTTGACACTCAAAAGCTTGCTTGGTACTTCCACCCTTAAATTTTGAGTTTTCTCCTTTTTGTATTTATGCAGCTTACACTGCAGTGAGATTTAGAAGCTTCATATAGTAGAATACATTCCAACCAAATCTACATCACTAAGCGATATATCTACTTTAGAAGTAAGTGCCTTCAGAAGAAAGGCAGAACTATGTTACTGAGGTAGGATGTGTTAACGCTGCTGTCACTTCATTCTTACTTCCTCTCCATTCTTGTCAGTATTTCGGCCAGACCAAAACAGATGGGCACAAGTGCTCACAGCCCGGCATTGGTCTGGCTTCTTAAGGAGCTTAGAGGCTGCCAGCGCACACTGAGTCCTCAAAGGCTCATGGTTCTCCTCACTGAAGCACTTCATCCTCTCAAATGTCCCAATTATCAAGGTGATTGCAGCCAGCTGTGCTTTTGAATCACTGATTTCATCTTCATATAGAGAGAAGGCCTAGTCAAGGGAGAAAGCAAGACTCTTAATCACTGCTTTAGAACACATCAGAAAAAACCCAAATCACACCTGCTAGTGACATGGCAGTGAAGTGTCCAGTTTTACATTTTTTAAAAGCTTCAGGCAGGAAAAAAGATCTTTCATTAGAAGTGTCAAAAACAAGTTAAATCCACAGACTGGAAAAAAAGCCTTGCAAGAAATACTTAAGTGGTCATAATAAACAAATGTGATCTGACATAATCTGAAGATTGATTTTTTCCCCTCATTTCAAGCATCTGTTCAAATACAGAACTTCAGTAGCAGAAATAGTCCCTGAAGAGAATGTAGTTCTTTGAAAACACACAAAACAGTAGAGAAGTTGAGTGGTAAGTCAGTGACCACACAGTGGGCAAGAAAAGCATTTGCACTGCTGCTATGTGGATAAAGAGCCTCAAGAGAACACACAAGAGTAAAAATCTTGAACCGTATCTCTAATAGAAGGTACATAATTTTCATGCTGATCTCATCTTCAGAATTGTGCTACAATGGCAACTGATACAAGACAGTGAGGAAAGGCTGAGGTTATCAGCAACTCAATTTAAGAACGTGCACTAGTAGCAGTATTAGAGGAAAGATTAGGACAAAGCTTGCAACATGGATAACTTTAAATACATTGGTTCTTTATCTGATGGGGAAGATGGGAAGGTTTTTGCAACAAGTAAGGCTTAAGACCAAGTAACAGGTTTAAGTGGATTTTCAGAGTAGCTCATAATAGGTTTCAATACAAGGTTTTTAATTAGCAAAGCCCAGCATGGCAGTTGTGAACACTGCAAATTTTAGAGAACTTCTAAAGAGTGCTTGTGGTCAGGGTAACACTAGCTAGATGACAGGAGCTGGGAGACAGTCTTAGAAGCAGTGAAGGAACATTTTATGTTGAGAAAGCTACACTCCTCCAGTGAACCAACTATGTGAGTAGGAGGCAGCACTACAACATACCACATGTTGTGAAACTGAGTATTGAAATCGGTAG